>NC_079908.1:21699342-21783174 GCF_024868665.1 Triplophysa rosa | reverse complement strand
AGAGAGAGAGAGAGAGAGAGAGAGAGAGAGAGACAGAGAGAGAGAGACAGAGAGAGAGACAGAGAGAGAGAGAGAGGACAGAGAGACAGAGAAAGAGAGAGAGAGAGGACAGATGCCCGGCTCAGGTGGAAGCGGATCTTCTCAGTTAACAGATGGACGTGAGGAAAAACATCACAGAGGGAATTCTGCTCTAAAAACAGACTCAACGGAAGAGAGAAACAAACCCTGTGATGTGATATCACTGCAGCTCACACCAGAGACAATCAAAGAACACAAAAACTACTCATCATCTACCAGTGCCGTTCATTCTCATGTCTTCTCACTCCTTTCCTCTGAAATGACTTCACGCTCCTTCATCGACCACACCATCCAATCACATTTAGTTTCTCATTTCACAGCGTGTTGGCTATATATAGTTTGTGTTCAGTATTTGATTGTCATTCATCTGTGTATGAACGCTGGTGATTTTAAAACAGAAGGCTTGTACGAGCTGCAGGTGTTTCTATATCAGGACTGCACCTGTAAAGTGTTCCAGAAATAACTCATCCCTGCGGATAACACAAACTCTCTGTGATCGCCAACACGCTGTGAAATGAGAAACTAAATGTGATTGGATGGTGTGGTCGATGAAGGAGCGTGAAGTCATTTCATTGGAAGAGTGAGGTGTTTATAATGAAGACTTGAGAATGAATGCCGCCGATGGCTTGGTTTTGACTTCATCTAGTTCATATTTCTCTTTCTTATGCTAGAATTGTCTTTTTTATGGATCTTTACTGAACATGATGAATTACACATGAGCGCTTATAATGGAAAAATGTGTGTGACTTTCACTGGTTTCACACGCTTGTTTCTTGTCTTCTGCCAGTTTCCATGTTTACACACAGAACAAGATGTTTGTTTGGGCTCATATTCTTTGTATTTTCGATCATATGGAGTCATGTAGCTACGCCACCAAAACAAACACAAACAGACCGTGTGCGATCAACATGAGCGACAGATGACAACATCCATACGCATTTCTCTTCAACTGGAGAAATAATGACCGTGTGTGATTGACATGTCCAGTGACCAATCACCTGCGAGCGAGGTCTCTCAGGGGTGACACAGAACACAGAAGAGATTTTCATGGAAAACGGTGTTAACAGAGTTACTGTATAAAATCTGTTTTTGGCAAAAACCCTGCAGTAAGTGCTGAAATGCTGCACGTGTGAGTGTTGTTGTCATGACAACAACATTTGACACGCACACACTTTCCTCACAGCTGCACTGCTGGAAACCAACTTGTTTTCATGTACACCATTTCATTTTTGACTTCTTGAGATTTCATCACTAACACTATCTTTTCATCATGCTGTCTTAGTTTTCCACCTTTAATAATTATTCCCCCAAATAATAAAAAAACACGTACCCACCTGTCACTCCAAACCAGTGTGACGTTCTTGCTTCTATGAATGTCAAGATCCTGTGAAAGAGAAAAAACGTGTCTGAAATCACTCGAATCCATCACATCACCCGTGTTGGGCAAGTTACTCTGAAAAAGTAATGAATTACTAGTTACTAGTTACATATTCAATAGTGTAATTAGATTACTGTACAAAAAGTATTAAATGACTAATTACTTTCTATATCCTACGTCAACCTTGATGAGTTAAGTGATTGAAGGATAGACATGAAAGGGCTCTTTTAATTCATTCAAATAAATCATATTAAACTACATAAAGTAGAATTATTAACTGACCAAAGTATACAAATGTGAGAATTATACATTAAAGCACGGATGTTAAAGTTCGACTTTGAATTTTGCACACACTTGTATTACACAAAGTATTTAGTTTAATTACATCAGAAGTAACTGTAATAATTCCTTACTTTACTTTTTCAAGGGAAAAGTAATTAAATTACAGTAACTAATTACGCCCAACACATCACATCAGGACAGTTTCTTGAGGATCATTGTCAGGTCATAACGTATATTGTGACACTTTCTTCAAGTGTGTGTTTTGTTTTGTGGTGACGGTTTACAGTCATGATTTGTGTTAAACTCAAGGTAAATAGGGTGATGTTTTTAAGGTGAATAAACGAGGGAGGGATTGTTTCTCTCGTTCTGATGTTTGATAAAGACTTCTGTCAGACCCACAGACAGACAGACTCAACACAGAGTTGATGATGAGGTTTGGCATCAGCCAGCGATCCAATGAGGAATTTTCTGCGTGAACATTTAATGCAAACCATTCCTGCAGAAAGACCGCTCGCTTTTCATCAACACAAAGATGTGAAACTACAGCTGAACGTCTCTCTCAGTGACGTGGAGTTACTTAAAGACAGAGAACTTGATCATGTATTCTTCATTATTTCATCCGTCTTCTGCTGTTAGTTCATTAAAAATGGACTGAGATTAAATCCATCGCTGATTTTGTGCCAAAAGAAAGCATCTGTAAACTGAAGAAGTACTCTGCGAGTATGATGTGTGTGTTTAGTGAGCGCATGACGTCCACCGTCACTGAAGTCCACCCCTCAAACATCTGGAGCTGTAGAATATACCACTGAAAAGCACACACACGGCTAACAGAGCAACACCCTGACAACCGCTCCAGTGTATCAGCAGATCCCTGGTGTTTCATGTCCGTATTATGGGATGTTGAATTGATTTCAGGGCTGGAACAGAACGCACACAGCTCAGATCTCTTCTGTCACATGCAGTGCTGTGAGGCCTGTCATGACGTCACAGACGTTACACGTCTCTCTCTCTATCTCTCTCAACTTTGGATTGACATTTTTTGTGTCCATTTCTTGCACACAGTTTACTTTAAAATTATTTGTGGCAAGATTTTTGAAAAAGAAAATGTACCTTAAAAACCTGTGTGCAAGAAAAACTAGTAGTGAAGTACTATCCTACTAGTTTTTTTTTCAATGTGCCCAAGCAAAAATGTGAATTATACAAGCAAAAAAGCATCTATACAGTATATACCCACTATGTACAGTATATGGACCCGTCCGTTTGTTTTTCTACATAGTCTGAATAAAACCACACTTGGATGTTTGGCTGCAGATGTGAATGCGTTCGGTGTCAGTTTGGTTGGTGTCAAAAACCGTGCATGTTGGGAATGATGGCGTATAACTCTTTGTCATTCTGCAGGACGAAACGCTTCAGCGGTAAACTCACGGTGATCCATCCATTACTGTAGTGTGTTAAAGGCCTGACGCTGCCGATGGCTGACTGAAGAGGGAAATTCCATCTCTCTCTCTCCTCATGATGTTGACCTCTCGCTTGCATTCCTGAAGACCTTCTTTCATGACGGAGTGCAGGGCCTGGATCCCAGCACATGAATCTGTCCAGAGAGCCCATTACAGGCCGAGAGGCGAGCCAAAAACAGCGCAGCTCATTTCAGCTCAGATTGTTTGAATTCAAGAGATTGCGTTTGTCTTGCCCTGAGGACGAGAGCTCCGACGCAGCTGCCCCGCGGCTTTAGCGAGACCTGCGGCACAGTGATGTCACACCAGCGTGCCGAGGGTGGTCTCCGGATGACATCAGAGGATGATGTCACCTCAGACGGGCGTGGTCTTGTAGAAAGGGCTCTAAAGGACAGAGAAAACCATCAGAGGACATGTTTTATCACAGACAGATGGACAAACATCAGCGTGACCGAACATGTATCATACATACACATTCTGTCAACTTCTGCTGCTTTCTTGTTGGATAAGATTTCAAATGTTTTTATAAATGTAAATCAAACACATTCGTAGATGCAGTGTGAAGGTCTTCTTGTGAAACTGAATTCAAATCATAATTTATAACTTCTAACCATCACTGAAACAAAAGCAGCTCCTCAAATACTGAAATGATTGTGAGTCTCACCCGTTCTCTGCAGGTATGTCGGAGATGACGTTCAGATGGTGAACTTTGCTCCGGCTCTGAGCTCTCATACAACAGCTGCTCATTTTATGCAGACCGCTGGGCTGGGTTATATGTGATGCTTATCCGTCACCGTGGAAACCTTCTGTCAATCTATGGCTGGAAGCCTAATCATACAACAATCAATGGATCCATCGATCATAAATGAGTCTGATATCAAATTCTGACAGAAGAGAGACTTCAGATGACGACTGGAAACAGGAAGTGATGTCATAAGTCACCTGCATGCACTAGGGCTGTTGAAGACAGGAGGTGCGCCATTACTTTCACCATTCAAAAATATCCCATACATCTGAACGGCACAGAACAAGATACAACCACGAATCAACAACATGCTAAAAACCAGCTGCAACACCCCGACGACCACCTACAAACCCCAGCGCACCTTTACACACCAGAAAATGTGCAGCTTACAACACAGATAACACAAAGCAGAACATGATGATTTGAAAGTAAGCGAAAGGTTAAACATTGACCCTGATTTATCAGCTCCAGCTGACATGAACCACACACGCGTCAGTGAGAGAGGATTCATGAATGAACAGCTCTTATCTAACCATCAACTTACAGAGAAATGATCGAGACACGAAGAGCAAAGTTCATCGAGACACACAAGAGTCCAATGCCACGCCCTCCGTGTGTTTATAGCAGAACTCAAGCTGTTGTATAAATGCTGAACTACCCACAAACCCCTGGGCTTCTTTTACATTTACGAGCCTGATTTGATGCTTTTGTCGACAAAATGAACCCAGGCTTGAATTTGAACAGGCACAACACAACTTGAGAAGCATATAGGTGCATAAGATATTAAGGTTTGTTGTAAGGGAATATAGAATGAAGAAAACACAGGTTTGGCTTAAACTCTTCGTTTAAAGCATCATAAGAGGTTTATCAAGACTGTAATAAAACATAAGTGAAGGTTGTGTAAGTGAAACAACAGACTGATGCTAGATCTGTGCGCCTCAAATTACTCCACGCGCTGACATCACAGAATATTCACATTTCTCAGTGACATCACAGTGCGCGCTGACATCACAGAATATTCACATTTCTCAGTGACATCACAGTGCGCGCTGACATCACAGAATATTCACATTTCTCAGTGACATCACAGTGCGCGCTGACATCACAGAATATTCACATTTCTCAGTGACATCACAGTGCGCGCTGACATCACAGAATATTCACATTTCTCAGTGACATCACAGTGCGCGCTGACATCACAGAATATTCACATTTCTCAGTGACATCACAGTGCGCGCTGACATCACAGAATATTCACATTTCTCAGTGACATCACAGTGCGCGCTGACATCACAGAATATTCACATTTCTCAGTGACATCACAGTGCGCGCTGACATCACAGAATATTCACATTTCTCAGTGACATCACAGTGCGCGCTGACATCACAGAATATTCACATTTCTCAGTGACATCACAGTGCGCGCTGACATCACAGAATATTCACATTTCTCAGTGACATCACAGTGCGCGCTGACATCACAGAATATTCACATTTCTCAGTGACATCACAGTGCGCGCTGACATCACAGAATATTCACATTTCTCAGTGACATCACAGTGCGCGCTGACATCACAGAATATTCACATTTCTCAGTGACATCACAGTGCGCGCTGACATCACAGAATATTCACATTTCTCAGTGACATCACAGTGCGCGCTGACATCACAGAATATTCACATTTCTCAGTGACATCACAGTGCGCAGTAACATCACAGAATATTCACATTTCTCAGTGACATCACAGTGAGAGTCTGTTGTCACAGTAAATGACGTGTTAACGGTTCTTGATCTGCATTCAGTCTGCTTCAGCAGGTTCTGTGCCACAGGAGAGAGAGAGAGAGATTATTATACACTATCTCAAGCAGCCAATAAAACTGATGACACTTGTTTAAAATCCAAGTAAAATCCCAGTTTTAATCACTGTGAAACCGACTGAAGAACTTCACTGTGTTCAGGGCTCTTATCCGACCGTCGTTCTTTCACTAGACCGGTTTCCTTCCTCCCTTAAATCTGATCAGAGTCGGCCGTCACTCCACCCAGCCCCCGGAGACCGGAATGTTCGGTCCCCCTCAACCCGACAACAGCCAGAGACTGGAGCCGCTCCGGATGGACTCACCCACAGCCCTACGTGTCCGGAGAGAGAGAGATAATGACATCATCAGCGTGAGCCGTGTACATGTAAAACTCACTCTCTCTCACATCTGCTCGGCCAAAACTCTCAATTCTACACACATACACGACTCTCTTTCATCTGTGAAACACAAAACGAGAGGTTTATCAGTATATTCACATCTCTCTTTAATTCAGTGACTGTCGGGCTTTAATAAACACCGTTCCAATATCATCACATTTATATTCCAAATCCTTCCATGCAGCTCTCAGTAAACAGAAACAAAGTACCAGACAATTCAAACGATGTTTGAATTATTATTTATTTTTAAAGATTTTTTGGGGTGTTTTTGCCTTTATTTGAGATTCTCCAGAGAGGACAGGAAGCGAAGTGGATGAGAGAGAGGGGGCAGGGTCGGGAAAGGACCACGAGCCGGGATTCGAACTCGGGTTGCCCGGGACGCACCGGCGCCATATGTCGGAGCATGAACCACTCGACCACCTGGCTCCGACAGTTTGACATTATTTTGACTTCTGACCTCTTGAAGAATGTTTTCAAACCCGCACAGCAACACTGGCTCAACCAATCACACGAGACGGGGGCGGGATCATCTGTGGAAGACAGAGATGTGTTTCATCTTTAAATACGGAGACTTAACTTGTACTTAAGGCAAATATTCATGAAGACAAACAGAGCTGTTAGACTCTGACTGTGTGTGTTTTGTGTTGTAATGACTGGAACACACGTTTGTCTGTGCCTATAATTGTGTTGTAATTATCGGCCAATAAATACACGCGTGTAAGTGTCCGGCTCAAACCGTCCTGAACCACAAACAGACGCTGGCAGTAACGATGTGAGTCGTGTACAGAGAGACTCATTCACACAGGTAAAGCGGTCTGAGTTCATGAAGCCGCTCTTATCTGATCTGGCCGATACCGCTGGGCCTCACTGCTTCCTATTATGACAAACATTACACGCGAGCCCGGCTGACGGGCAGAAAAACCAGATAAAGATCACAATTACAGACGTGACAAAACATCTGTGTGTGTTCGTGTTGGGCAACACGCACCCGGCCGTCAGAGGCACGACACAGTCCAGAAAAAAAGAGGACTTACAAAGAGTGGATATGGACAAAATGTGAATTATTGCTCCAGTTACAGAGGTGACGGTGTGTCACTTTAAGCGTATAGAATATGAAGCGAGTTCAATAAAAGACAAAGTAAATATTCGCATAATTAAAGTCTGTATTAATGTGTTGAACTGTTTAAAATATGAAAGACTTCATGCTGAATTCAAATAATATTTCAAACAATATGAAATAATGTCATTATGAGCAAACCCGACCCAATCTCATGATAATCAGAGCTAGTTCATGATTCAAATCAATCTGCATTCAGGCCACTATCAGGTTGAGGGCTCATTGAGGTTTTTTTTAAGATTCACTAATGCACAGCTTCATATGAAACGGCCTCCTCGTACAATAATTACGTGAGAGAAACTGAGTGAGATACGACCAACTTATACAGCATTCATCCAATGTGACCCTGACACACAGATGTCACTCACGGCTCTCGTTCACAGTGAATGTGTGTGAAACAGAAGTTAAAGCTGCATGACGTGTTTTTTACATCAGGTAAACACGCTGATGTGTGTTAGTGCGTACACACATACTTGTGAGTCTTTGCATACCTGTGTGTGCATGTGTGTGTGTGTGTGTGTGTGTGTGTGTGTGTGTGTGTGCGCGCTGATGTTTTTCATGAGGGTGTGTCAGTGTGTGACCTGACAGCCTTTGGTTCAGTGTGTCAATGGCACAACAGGTGACGCACTTTATTTTAAGAAAAACTGAAAGACCAAATAAAAGATTCTTCATAGTCAACTTTGTCACAATTACATTTATTATAAGTGGTGTTTTCCAAGAGAAACCTCTATGTGTAACCCATCCCACTAACCCACCGGCAGTTTTGGGCAAGTTACTCTGAAAAAGTAATGAATTACTAGTTACTAATTACATATACAATAGTGTAATTAGATTACTGTACAAATTACTCTCTCCAAAAAGTATTTGATTACTTATTAGTACTAATTACTTTCTATATCCTATAATATCAACCTTGATTAGTTAAGTGATATCCAGGATAGACATGGATAATTCAAATAAAGTAGTTTTATTAACTGACCAAAGTATTACAAATGTGAGAATTATACATTAAAGCACGGATTTTAAAGTTAGACTTTGAATTTTGATGTCAATTCCACTATTGCACACACACATATATTACACAAAGTATTTAGTTGAATTACATCAGAAGTAACTGTAATTAAACGACAGAAAAAATAAGAGTAATCCCTTACTTTACTTTTTCATGGGGAAAGTAATTAAATTACAGTAACTTATTACTTAGTAACTAGTTACACCCAACACTGCCCACTGGACCCCTGGCAGATGATGAGAACATCTTAGCAACTCCCTAGCAACCACGCAGACCACAGCGTTGAGATGTTTTTGTGACGACACCAGAGGAAACTTGAAGATGAGCATTCTGCTCACAGTGTCACTGGTTTCATTCATTGGTCACGCTGTCGTCATCATAACCTTTAGACCGCAGTCATAAAGAAATGCTGCTGATTCCAGAAGAGATGGATAAAAACATTCAGTGATGATTATTGCCGGCCGGACAGAAACAAAGCTATAAAAGCCTTCAGATACTCCGGACAGAAGAATCTACAACACGCGCGCACACACAGTTTTACTTTGCTGCCGTCACTGACGACAAATGATGATGAACAGAATTAATGTACGGATATAACATAATATGTGGTTTATGATAGCGTCACTTCAGTTAAATGACAGCAGAGAGAGGAAAATTACAGCGCCGTAGGTCACACCACGTCCTTCTCACAAATACAGAATTTCCTATTTGCCCAGGGCTCTCTCTCTGTCTCTCCATCCATTCACATCATTTCTAACAATGAGCTTCTGTTCTGACTCCAGTTCATCTATGGAACATTGACTCCATCCTAGCACAACAGCGATGGCAAACCACAGAGAAGAAGAAAACTCAAAATACAAGAGCTACTCTCGTTTCATACATCACAAAGGGTTGTGCCAAAAATGTGAAGTGCTATAAAAACAAATAAAAAGTGAGACATTTCTGATCGCTGCCAGAAGCGTAATCACAACCATCCAGAGCTACACTTATATTTCATTCTGATGTTAAACTGCTGTTGTGAGATTGGTGAAAATCGCCGATAGAATAGAATATTAAATAAAAATAAAACAAGGATTTGCCCCGAAAAAGATCAATGAAGTCTAAGTGAAAATATAACAGCGTGTCTTAGGAGTTATTTCATTCAGGAGCGTTTTTCCCACATCTTTCATCCTTCATTCTGCCAAAGTCTCTTTCCATTCAGAGTTTTGCTTTGGACTGTGACGTGGTTGGTTGAGCCAGACGCTGACATCATCAAGCCCCTCCTCACTTTACTGTCTGAACTCTGCAGGTGCTTCTTTAACAATCCTAAAACATTTCACACAAATCAACACCGGAGAGAGTCAAACGACGGCAAGTTTCCAAACCTGCCGGCTCAACAGCTCCAAAATCTGACAGCAATTATGAAATCCAGAGCATTAGAACGTCAAACTCTATATGAGTTTCTTCTGAGGTCTGCCACAGGAGACAAGAACCTCCTAAAGCAAGTCATCTTCTGTGAGAAAAGGTCTTCTTAACCTCATCAACACTTCAGTCACTTACTGAGGTTACAAAAGATAGAGTTTGTGCACACAACACAATATTGTGTTCAACTACACTCTTAACAATAAAGGTGCTTCACGATGCCATAGAAGAACATTTTTTGTCTAAATGGTTCCATAAAGAACCTTTAACATCCAAAGATCCGCAAAAGATGATGAGAAGGTAAGAAAGAGATGGTTCTGTAAAGAACCTTTGACTGAACGCTTCTTTGTGGAACCAGACATGGTTCTTCTATGGCATCCCTGTGAACAACCTTTTAAAGTCACCATGAAATCAAACTGAAGTGTTTTACACAGTGATTATTATAAATGATTTATCCGTGCACTCCATTCTTTTTCCAAATTCATTTGCACTCATAATCATTCATCTAAAAACGTTTAGCTCCTCTCCCCTCTCAACAACAACTCTTCACCAGCAACAAAAAAGAGGCGGGACTATACTGACCGTCCAATGGCCAGGCATTTTAATCCTCCCCTCCAGGCCCAACTTACAACAAACCAATCAAAAAGGGAAAGGCTAATTAAAGCCCCGCCCTACATGTTTTTCTCATTTCAGAAGCCGTTTCACTCGGATACACATCACGATACGGATAAAAGAAGTCAATAGCAACTTGCGTTTCACGGTGACTTTAAGCACCTTTATTTTGAAGAGTGATGCAAGACGTTCATAAGCACCGATGGGTGTTACTCTACGACAGCATCAGACGTCTGAGTTCTCTGCTAGTCAAACACAAGTCAGATCAGCTACAGAAGTGCACGAGAAGAACTTTTATGAGATACAATTAATGTCTCAATTATTTCTCATAGACATTCATGAGATCAAAAGGAGAACAAATGGAAACTTCTGCTCAAAAAGAGAAACGTCACAAATGTGTGTGTCATTAGAGTTTGAGAAGAGATGTCAACTCAATGTGTCAAAAAAACCAATATGACTGAAGATCTCAATATCGACTCAAACATTTCTCATCACATTTACTCGAATCCAGATGATTTGACCTCTACAATCTACATTCATTTCCCCCTCCAGACTCTTCATGTGTTCACGCAATCACACTCTCGTTTCATTCTCTTCTAAGCAATTCCAGGAGCGACGTCTGAGACTAAATTAGAAGTCCACGAATTTCTGTCCACAGTTTTTCTCTGTGCAATACTGACGAACACTGCAGAATGACTGACAGCCGAGTGACATGACGCTTGACAGTCACATGAAGAACTGCAGAGAGTTTGAAACACAGATGGCAGACTGTCAAATAAACACGAGGTAAAACACACAAAAGCTCAGCTTGTAAGAGGGAAGAGTTGGGGGAATCCCAGTGAAAGTGTTTGGTGGGACGGGGAGAGGTTTACATTAAGAGCTGACGTCTGAAGTTCATTTCCAGAGGCCCAGCGCTGAAAGTTACACTGGTTCATCCATGATTTCATCACTCCGTCTCTCAGCAGTGTGGAGGACATCCAGAATGTGTCTGCGCAGACTCTCATCCCACATGAGAAAACACACCAGCGCACATGTAGAAACCTCGGTGATTTTGGGAGCGATTATGAAGTGATAATGGTGTTTGGGGATTTTCTGTTGTGAAATATTTACCCTTTAAGCTAGTTAATGTGAGCTTTGACAAAATAAAGTTTGGATTTTCAATAACGTTTTCTGTCAAACAAGTGAACACATAAAGACAAATTTCATCTCTGCTGAGAGAATTTCACAGCGGCGGGCGGCCCGCGACCTCAGCGTCACAACACTAGAGCCTAAAAAGCCCAGACATGATCTCTGGACAGCCGACAGACGTCTGCGTGTGAAGAAGTGTCATGTTTACTAAGAGCAGAGGAGCATTTCTGAGTCTCACTTTCTTTTCTTTACTGTGTCTGGTCATCATTTCTGTGCCCATGAAAAGAAAAACACTCAAATCATTCAAAGTTGACTCAGAAAATAGATGTTTTGTTCAACTTAAACTGTAATAGCCAAAATAAATCATGAGAAATAAATCTTCATGTTCTCAACAATCTGATACAGATACAGTTTGTAAAACACTCTCTTTTAAATTAAGATGACCGTTATTGGCTGTATAAAGAACATTTAACATCCACAGAAGCTTTCTGTTTCACAAAAGATTCTTCAGACGATCAAAACGTTAAGAAAGAAATTGTTTTTTAAGAGACTTTCATGCCTCTTTGGAGAACCAAAAAAGGTTCTTCTATTGCATCACTAAAGAACCTTTTCTAGCGCATTTATTTTTTTAAAGTACAAATTTAAGTAATAAAAACTAAAGTACCAGCCAAGTATTGACATCTACTCATTCTTTGTTAGTAGGAATCAAATACAACAGAATGAAATAATGCTATTGTAACAACAAGGTGACAAAAAAATGAAACAAATCTTTTATTTTGTATTTTTTAAAGATAAAAACGTCTGTCTAAGTTACATTCAATACTGTTTAAAAAAAACTTCCATGTATGCTAAACACTTTCATTTGAAGCAGATCATAAGTACATATGAATATAAACACACACGAAGCCCCACAGACTTCTGGATCTGCTGGTGCAAGTGACGCGCGCGTCTTCTCAGCTTTTAGAGGCTTCTAATCCTGGAGAGGCCCGGTGACATCACGCCGGTCCAGAATCTGCCCACATGCCCCCACGCACTTCCTCTCCTGCCCCGTCAGTACTAAAAGGGACACTTCACCCAAAAATAAAAAAATTCTGTCGTCATTCACTTCCCTTCGAGTTGTTCCAAGTGTGTATAAATGTCTTTGTTCTGTTGAACACAAAAGAAGATATTTTGAAGAATGTAGGACAGCAAACAGTTCTGCGGCACTTTTGACAACCATTGTGTTTTTTTCCTACTACGGGAGTCAATGGGTGTTGAGGTCTGTTTGGTTACAAGCATTCTTCCAAATATCTTCCTCTGTGTTCATCAGAACAGAGACTTTTATACACATTTGGAAGAACTCGAAGTTGAGGAAATGATGACAGAATTAGCATTTTTGAATGAACTGTCCCTTTAAGTATTTTTTGGGAGTACTTTACTTGAGTCTTTATATTTCTGCAGACTTTTATTTTTACTCCACTACATTTCCTGAACAAAATGTATAGTTTACTCTGATACATTTCCCCTAAGCATGTGCATTACTACAAAATAAAAGCATATAGAAACAGAAGTGAAATGGATAAGTGGGTGATGAAGTGCTGAACCAATCATTGGTTAAAGCTCAATGTGCAAGTGCATAAAGGTGCTCTCGCGGTTCGTTTCAACTCAAGATTTTCATGTGCGGCTTCTTTTAAAGATAAACAGCACATGTTTCAGTTTCAATCAATGATCAATGACTGCCTTGTTACTGTGAGGGACATGCAAGGAAAGAAAGAAGTAAGGGTCGGACAGATTTGTTCTGGTTTTGTTCTCTTAGAGGGGTGGGAGGGAACTGTCCTTTTATAAAGTTGTGAAGTTATAAAGATGTGGTTTCTGAACTTGTATTTTGATAGTTTAGCAATTTGGCAACATGTTGTTCCAGATTAAACTACTGAGCTTGAGACCGAGGCTGTACATTTCTATGTGAGCACCATTTTTGAGTTTTATTTGTATTAACCATGTTTTCAGTAGATTTAACATAAACAGCACTTTTGATACTTAAGTCCAATATTTATCTGTTACTTTAAGACTTTGACTCATGTTCTAAAAGGTTACTTTTACTTCTACCAAAGTCATTCTCTGGAAAGATATTTGTACTTTTACTCAAGTAGTGCTACTTTCCACATCACAGCACGCTGAAGGGGTTAAATCTAGTGAGCGAAGCAGCCGGCCTGGATCTGCCCGCTGTCGTATTTCTGTGACTGTGACCAGGAAGTGTGGCTCCTGTCCATTTCCCCTGCTGGCTGAAGGGAAACATTGTTACAGAGAGGGCGGCGCTCCATCGCTCTTACACGGCCAGTTAAAAATAACCAGCATATTTAAGGCAGAAGAGGAATCCCTTCCACCTCAGAGGAGAGCAGACTGCCTCACGCTCTCGCTCTCCTCCCTGATTCTCTACTGCTTTCACACGCCAGATTGAAGGAGTTGATGCAACCGCTGGCGTACAAACTCAGCACATGCTTTGTCAACAAGCTGAGAAACGTCTTTCACGATAATGGAGAGGAGACATGACCGTGGGCCGCACTATTCATGCAACAACTGACTTTTTCAGAATAAAACATTTACAATGTTGCTCCGTTGAGTTTCTGTCAAGAACGAGCACTTGAGGAAACTCTTAGAAATGTTCTTGTTCGCTTCAGTCTTGCCACGAACACCACTTGAAGAATTATGTGAACAAGAAGCCGAAACAGAAGTACAAGTCACTAGAAAGAAAATAAAAAGCACAGGAACGGTGACACAAATGTGATATAGATGTTGTCAATGCAGAATAAAACTAAAAGCCATTTGAGAATCCACAGGATGCAGAATTCTGATCCAGATCAATCAGATGTTGTTGTGTTTATTCTACCATCAAGTGCTCATTGGCTGACGCGGAGCGTGTGATGGAAGTAAATCCCTATATACTACCCCATATGCAAATTGACTGAAGATCACCTGCTGATTCAAATATCTCATTTGCATTCCGATTCCTGGATGTAGAGCGTTTGTCAAGATTTTCCCACACACTCACAGCACATACGGTACATGCGCTTACTTGGATCATGACATCACACATCGTGCTAAGAGGATCAGATAGAGGAACGTTCATTTGCTTCTCGTTTCTTTTGGCCGTCATCGAGTATCATTGAGAAGTCACTGCCTTGTGAACCTCCATCATAGATTGACCAGTACAGATAAACCACAAACCACTCTCTCTCTCATCTGAAAAGATCACTAATACACAAACAAATGAAGATGATGATGGGTTTTTCAATGACGTCCCAAAACATTCTAGCGCTCAATAAAAAAGCTCTCACACAAACATCACAGCTATTAGAATAACACGTGAAGCTGAAGTAGATGAGAGACACGCTATCATACCTTTACAAACAAACAGAGACGCCGTGACTGTCTGATGACACCAGAATCACACATCAAACATCGAAACTGACACATGAACAATCCCCTCACTCTCTTCAACTGTAAGCTCAAATCAAAATGAAAAAGAAATTCATTTAGACACTTGGCAGACACTTGACTCTAAAGCGATTTCGAATGCATTTGAGTTTGCGAGTCTGCTGTACGAGTTGTGTGTTTCTTCTGGTGCTAATGCATTGCTCAACTAACTCGTCGACAAGAACGTACAAGAAACAAAAAAACAGTTTTTATCATTAGACCTGCAGTGGATGTGTTTGAGAATGTTCGAGGTGTTGCTGAATGACAGGACTGCTGTTGACAAAGCCAAACGAACAAGATCCTGATGTAACAGGATGATCTGAGACCTTGTGTTTACTCTCCATACAAAGACAACGGTACACACACACACACCTCACAAATCATCACTTTGAAATATTTCATATGTAAGTGACGTTCTTCTAATTGACAGCGCTAATGTTCTTAAGAGAGTTCTCAAGGGAACGATCCAACCACAGGTATGAAATGACATTTTAAACGCTCCTGTCGCTGCTATCCCAGCCTGGAAATCAACTTTCTGATCTGTTTATTACAATGACAAGTGCACCTTCAGAGAAAACAGTCTTCATACAACATGAACAAATGCTTTCTGGTCACTTTGACATAACAAAAAAGGTTTTCAATGTTTCCATGATTGTGTAAACTGTGTTCCTCTTAAGCTATAAAAAACCTTTGCAGTTTAAGGTCCTCACTCATTATCTAATAACTGACCAATAGACGGTTTGTGTTTTGTGAGGTTTGGTAACAGGTTGATGTGAAAAGTGAATGAATGAATGCACAGAGGCAAGGCCTCCATCAAAAGAAATCCTACACAGTTGTGGCTGCTATTGTACTGAGCATATAATCAAATAAAAATGATTCTCGTTAATGACAGACACACCTCAGAATCAGCACTGCAGTGTGTGAACATTGTGTTCAAAGTCTGCACGCACGCACGCACAGGTGCTGCTTTAACCCACGCGGGCGGGCGGGCGCGCGCACAAACAAACCAACGCACACACACACACACACACACACACACGCACACACACACACACACACACACACACACATTCCTGCAGTTGAAACTAGTTTCGTGCTCAAGCGCCACCACTGCTTCGCTTGTGATAAAAGAGGGAAAAAACAAATCGTCATTATTCACCCGTGATTTTCTTCCTCGGCTCTGTTGAGATCGGTTGCTAACACGCACATGTTTGTGTGGATACAAAATATCGGCGCGCTGCCAGTTTCTTTTTTCCTCCTGTCTGACGTCACGCCGTGTTTTTTTTGCGGTTGCCGCGCAACGGGAAAGGCGTGTCCGGGATTTAAGAACTAGGCGAGGAAAGCCCTGCGAGCAACTGACGAATCACTCTCGCCCAGACACCGGAGAGCTCGCGGGTCCCGAATGGCAACAGAGGCGATAAAAGAGAGATAGGGAATCCCCGAGTGTCGCCGCAACGATACCGAGCCGGTTCATGAACGATGGTGGCGGTTTAAACGTTCGCTTCTGTCGGTCAGCATGGCACGGAGACGCGTTTGATGCGCTCTGCGGACCGGAGCGTCAGTGCTGCGTGAGAGCGCGTTGAACTAAAGACGAACATTTCCTGAAGGATTTCACTTGTGACTGGACGCGCTCTTCACTCATGAGGTGCGTTGCGCACTCGGAGCGTCGTTCGCTTCATCACTTTTTCTTTTGACTTTCATGTGTCGTGACGTGTTTAGGAGCCACAGGTTTTCCAGAACAACGGGATTATTTTGTTTAATTGCAGGCAGCCACCGAGTGAGTTGGATAACATGGCACTGAGCGGAACGCTTTTGCCCTCGATATCCACCTTTGCGAGCGGCGCTGATATGAAGCACAAGGCCGTCAGGGGACCTGGAACTGGCAGTTTAGTGAGTATCAAACAGGTGATTGAGGCACAGGCGCACATTCTGTATCCCGACATTCCGCCGCCGCTGTCATCGGCGGTATACCGGGGCGGGGCGGTGCCAGATCTTTACTGTAGAAATATATAGTAACGACAGCATATATTTCACTCTCACTTTAAGGTGCAATCTCTTTCATGCACAATGCTTGCAAATATAGAAGCTGCTGCATGAAAGCCACTTTATAATCATTTACGCAACTCAACTTTATTTATGTAACGTAGCGCTTTTTGTTACAGAGCAGCTGTACATGAAACATATTGACTATAAGCAAAACATTAAAGTTATACAAGTAAAAACAAAAAGAGTGAACACACACAGAATACAGGTTCATACACACCCACATGCATAATTTGTTTTTTACTTGTACATATTTACATACATACATAGCTTTACTCTCTATATCTTTATCTTATGTTTATTCTATTGTATTTCTTAATTGTTTATACCCATAGGCCCTTATTTAAATCATCTGTGTACTGTATTCTATTGTGTTATGGTCTCTGTGTACTGTTGTTGCTGTTTCTGTGTTCTGGATGCTCCTGTCACCAAAACAAATTCCTAGTATGTGCAAACATACTTGGCAATAAATCTCTTTCTGATTCTGATAAAACACGGACACACAACGCACAGAACACAAAATAAACATGCACGCACACACACACATTTACATTTATGCATTTGGCAGACGCTTTTATCCAAAGCGATTTACATTGCATTGTACAGTACTATACATTCGTTTTTGACTATGCGCAATCCCCTGGGATCGAACCCATGACCTTGGCGTTGCTAGCGCCACACTCTAACCACTGAGACACTTAGGTTATCACAGAGAAGCACACATTTCAGATAAATGAGAGAGACACACGGGTCAAATATTATACGGACTATAAATTGATATATGTAATAATACATTTAAAGTGATATTACTAAATACAAAAATTGTACATTCTAAAGCTGATGTCAGTAGCCCCCCCCCCCCCGGACAGGCAAACGGTGCACAACAGTATGCAAATGGTGGCGAGGAACTCAAAATCTCCAATGGAGAAAAAAACCTCGGGAGAACCCAGACTCAACCAGAGGAACCAGTTCTCCTCTGACAACACTGCTGCATCTCAAGCTTGACAGTGCTTGCACAATTAGGCTAAAGAAAAAGAAAATAATCACAGTAAAAAGGTAGATAATAGGTTTAAGATCATTGATAATCTAATAGCAGTTGACATTTTGTAGTGAGGACTTGTCGGGTCGCCGCTTCCCATTCTCCGCTCTACCATCAGGTCAGGCCATGAACTGCATCCTGCTCGCTGTGGTAACTTTGGAACAATGAGACAAGACTGGCTGAGAGTAGAGTACTGTTCTGCACCAACAAAAAGCCTAATTGTTTTAGAAATAATTCTAAATATGACCATGCTCATTATCCACAGTTTAATAATAATACACATAAATGAATAATAATACAAATAAGTCAAAGGGTCAGTTTAGGTCAGTCAAATCAAAGTGGATCCAGCATGTACGTTTGTTTCTCGGTTTTAAAAGTTGTAAAACTCCAGTCAACGTGTATGAATATGTATCAACTGTAATTTTGTCGTTTCATGTAGCTCAATTGTGTTTCCAACACAAAGGTCATGGGTTCGAGGGATCGCATACCACAAAATGTATTCATTGATTAAAGATTGGATAAAAGTGCATCAAAATGTCAAATAATCTTGTTTTTCATGTGTTTGATATTTACCTTGTCTCGTTGTCTCTCTCTGTATTTCTCCGTGTGCTCGGGATAAGAGATGGAAGGAGGATATGTCTCAACTGAAACGCCCCTGCATGCCTACAGGTGGGACCTGCACTGACCAGGACGTCCCGTCAGTCATGGCCAAGACGGAACCGGAAGAGCTGGATCTGTTGGACTATGACTTTATTTTGTCGAACAGTATGCTCCAGCAACAACAACAACTGCAGCAGCAGCAGCAGGAGGCCTCCATGGCCAGCACCTCCAGAACTCTTTCATCTTCTCCCATGTCTTACACCTATCACATGCCCTCTCCTCAGGGCCAAGAGACCAACATGCTGTACAACATCCCAGACATCAGTGACGTCTCTCCCTCCGGAGGATTCGTCGCTGAATTGATGAGGCCGGAACTGGACCCTGCATATCTTCAGCCAACGAGCCTTAAAGGCAAATTTGTGGTAAAGACCACGATGGACGTGACGGACTATAGCCAAGTGTTTTGCGTGGGTAAGGCCGGTTCAGCCTCGGACAGTTCATCCCAGCCGTTTGTGTGTCCTCGGATAAAGCAGGAAAGTCCCAGCACCTGCACCATCACCCGGCCGATGGACATCCACCTGGGGGTGAACTCACAACCCGGAGGGAGTCAGAGACCCCTGATGGACTTTCCCACCGGACGAGGAGCCATGGGGGCCGCTCGCTCTTCTACTTCCTCTCTTTCTCCAGACGAGCATCCCCAGGCGCTGACCCTGGCCCAAGGATATCACCCGCCTTCGGCTTATTCGGCCTTTCCACAGGCTCCTGCACAGTCCCTGCCGTACCAAGGTGATTAAAAAAAGCTCTTGGCACACATTTTTCAAGCGATCTCAACTTTGTGTTTGTTGTTTACTTCCGTTGACAAACCTTCACGAGCCGGTTTGAATCTTGCGTGTCTTTTATTGAAGTTCACCTTGTCGTTTGTTTTCCTACAGAGCACATTTCTTCGGCCGAGTGTTTGCCTGAGGAATCCAAGCCCAAGCGGGGTCGACGTTCCTGGCCGAGGAAGCGGATCGCTTCGCACATGTGCGATTACGCGGGCTGCGGCAAAACGTACACCAAGAGTTCGCACCTGAAAGCTCATCACAGAACCCACACAGGTCAGTGTCCGTGACTTCAGTTACACGCGTAATGGCATCTGAGCGGACTCGTTTTTTTACGCCGTGCATGTGCTTTATTGCGCTAACACGCCTTAACACACACGCAACGACGCAGCTGCCAAATGCATTGTGTGCATTGAGTGTGTGAGACCGAGAGACTGCAGTTGGCAGGTGGTGTGCTCTGCTTTTCAAACAGCAGGTTGATACTGATCCCTGTTGAAAAAAACACACTTCCCCTTCTATTCAATTCTTGAAAGGATGAGCAACACGGCTAACAGCTCTCTCTAATGTGACCGGAGTGTGTTGAATTCATCTGGGTAGGACCTCCGGGTGAAATGCTAACTGTTGCGTGTTTTCCTGTGTTCAGGAGAAAAGCCGTATCACTGTGACTGGGAGGGATGTGGCTGGAAATTCGCCCGTTCGGACGAGCTCACAAGGCATTACAGGAAGCACACGGGCCACCGGCCCTTTCAGTGCCAAAAATGCGACCGGGCCTTCTCCAGGTCCGACCATCTTGCGCTGCACATGAAACGGCATCTATAGGACTGGAAGATGGACTAGTAAACCAAGTGTTGCCTTTGAACAAAAGTCAACAAAACTAGAGCTTCATGACATTCTGTGCTGTCCACAGGATCAGGGTTGGGACGGGGTTTTTTATTCCTTTGGTTCTTGTTTTTCACCTTTTTTGTCATTGTCGTCTTCCAACATGCTGGCGATTCTGTCAATTTCCTCGCACACTGGGACGTTACTGGAATGTGCATCTACTTACGACAAAACTTGGACGTGCCGAGTGCCAAATACAAATACTGGAAATATATTATGAATATCAGGGATATATGGAAACATTAGTGTGTATGTATTAAAGATGCCTTTAATTGACCTACATTTCATCACATCTCTCAAACACTGATCCATCATATGAATCTATTTTTTTATTGCTCTCTATAAAGCCATTAATTTCAGGTACAGAGTAATTTATGTGTGTTGCACGATGGTGCTGAGTATAGCCGGATGTATTCAGCGAGGTACCAAAGATAAAAAAGGATTTTCATTCATGTCTGTGGGGTTGAACACATGACCTCTTGGTGATGGCAATCAAAACTGCACTGTGGTTGTAAGGTGCAATAATTTTGATATGTAAGACATATTCATATTTTTATAGAAGATTAAATCAAAAACAACTCTGAACAAAGTTTTTTTGTTTATAGTCAGAATAATGTAATATAATCTTACATTTTGTATATGTGTAAATACTTTTTTTATTAAGTTTTTTGCATTTTATGTATGAATGCAATTCAATATAAATAAAATGTATTTGAGATTTTCTTTAAAGGGAATAATGCATAAACGCTCTGTTTGAACATGTCTGAACATTTGCATTCATTAAGGTTCATTCAAACACATTCAGGTTTTTCTACCTTTACACATGTCATTATATTACACATCATCATTACACAGTTAAACAGCAGGTGGAGATTATTACAGGCACAATGCGTTACTTTATAAATTGGTTTCAGTCTAATTTTTATTTTCATTAAATATGTTAAGTGTGACCTGCCTAAATATTCTCCATTTAGGGTTGTATTATGTTTGGTTAAAAAAAGTATATGAAATATTTTAGACATACTGTTTATGCATATTATAAATATATTCATATTTAATATACTATGACATATAGCCTTGGTTAATGCAACATTACTATTACATTAACCAACGTGGTGTTGGATCTTTGGGGCTTATTTTTAATGTTTACTAAAAAAAGAAGCTTTGATTTTTTTACTTCAGACGTTTATCATTATTCAAGATAAACACGTTTTTCCCACTCATATCATTTCATATATTTCATAATGGAACCTATTTCATGAATATGATTTAACAGAGGTGAAAGACACCTGTTTATACGTTGCTTGTAATTGGTATAAAACTAGGTAAGTATTTATTTTACATACTTTTAAAAATCGACTAACGCTGTGGGTTAACTAACCCCATAAACACAGTCACTGGTTACAACAACATGAACACTTCACCATCTTCACCTGACAGATTTAGTTAAGGTGAATGTGTGCTATAACCGTCATTTCAGTCAATATGTTTTTAATACTTTTTCACTTAGTATTTTCTTTATTTGCCAATTTCACGTCAGATTCATAAATTTAAATATAGAGTGAACGCAGCGAGCAGGCTGTTAGCAGCAGCTGTCAATAGCGCCACCTGGAGGACATTATTCCGACATCAAAATAACACCTGCCATTAGAATTGTCCGTCACAGGACGTCTCTCGACATCTAACTGTAGCATAACGGAGTAATATTAGTTATATTAATAAGTTGAATTAAAAAAAAAAAAAAAATTTGGTTGTAAAAATTAAGGCCATCTTAAAAAACGCCTGTTTTCAATTAATTAACAAGAGAACGAAATAGCATTTATTTTGTTTGGGAAAAGGAGTAAATCTAATATGAACATCCCTCTGGTTTAATTTATGTCTGCTCTTTGTCTACCTTTAAACAATTCTACCTCCAGTCAAGTAGCAGTGAAGACAATTCAGAACATTTTTCTTCTCATTAACTCTCGAATATAAGTTACAAGTTTCTCTTTAGCGCTATAATGTGTCTATAATGAACCAACACCTTAAAGGCATCACTCACCTTATTTCTTTATGTTTAAACCAGATCGCCTCAGAAATTCGCGCCACATCGAGCCCCTGTGCACGTGCTGCTAAAGTCAAGCGCGTGACCGGTTACAATGGCAAACTGACAGACCTCATTTCTTATGGAAAAATTGCAACTAAACCATTCTTTAGTCTTTCAGCTGTGTGTACAGTGCATTGCGTGAGTTAAATAAACGCAGGCAAAACATTTTTAACAGTTTACAACGTGTAAAAGAGGGTATTTTCGTTGAAAACGTATATTTCCCTTTAAAATGCCACCGTAGTAGTAATAATAATGTCGAACTACAGAGGTCATACATGCTCTGAATGAATCTTGACGTGCGTGTACGCGCTGCGCGTGTCACTGTCCCTGCAGACGTCACTCCGCACCGGTAAAAACTTCATTGATGCTCCCAGAGACAGAAATAATCTAACATAACTTCATTTGCTTCTTTAAAAATCTTTACTGTCATTTAAAACTGCAGTTTCAGTATTTGGAATCCCTATTAATGATCATCATGAAATAAAGACACAACATGTTAAACAGGGACAATTATAATGAGATTAAATCACACGTCCACAAGCCCCTTTAACCTGCTAGCATGTCTTGAAGATGGAGGATAACACTCTTTATTGGTCACAAAAAAAAGAAAGAAAAATAAACAGGTAGCACACGGGCAAATGTTAGATGAAGCAAATATGCATTTACTGATTTCATAGTGTGTAAAATTTAGACAGAATATGACAGCCTGTGTGTCTGCATTTGTATAGGTTTTCTTTTCCAAAACGATCAATCAATAGGAAAAACATTAGAAATGGGGAGACAATGAGAGAAGCCGGTTCCTCCTCTAATCGTCATCAAAGTTCTGTTGTAAAAGGAAGTTTGCAGCCAAATTTTCATTCTTCTCACAAGCGAAGTAGGCCTGAATAACGAGTCCTTCTGGGAATCCCAAGGCTTTTAGCTGAGGAAAAACACAGAGACATGGATAGGTTAGATAGGAGCACGCAGCGAGACGTCTTGTGTTCTTCTGGGGGAAACTAGAGCATCTTTGATGGTTTGCCAGCACAGATCCAACGTCTGTCTCTCTTAACTATCGCTGAACTCTCATAAGTAGTTGAACTTGAAGCTCAAGACTAAGATCAACCAACAATCATTCTGCATTTCATTCTTTAATATTAAAAACTGAACACAATTACCCAGTGTACAGAAAAACAATGGCGTTCTCCAGAGTTTGGCTGATATGTTAAAGAGTACATAACTAGGGATTTTTAAGGTCCTACTTTGGTTTATGGAGTGTCCAACAACAAGTTTATGTACATAGGTGTAAAAACACTATGATTTCGTATTATACCATGGTCTTTTTGAATACTGGATTCTGATTGGCTGGAAGGTGTACATTGGTAGCTCCAGTAAATTTGATTACATTTGAAATTTAACTGACAAAATCACTGTAATTTTCATCTGTTTGATCAAAAAATTTCACTGTAAACATCAATAAAGATTTGACTTGGCAAATGACCATGGTATAAGCGGGATAATCCACAGCTAGCCGTGTGTTAAAGGATTTCCGCTTCGCATCAGGTGGTTCTTGGCCTCCACGTCATGCATTAAAACCCTTTAACGAACCTCTAGCTGTGGATTATCCCTTACATAACAGGCAGTTATTCTTACCTTACTTCTTGACTGACTCTCAAATGATTCGTTCTGCGAATAATCTGTCTAATCCTCTCCTTTCCGCTAGCCTAGTCTGCTGTAATTGGTCTACCGTGAATGAGGTCACGAGCTAGTGTTTGGGGGAGAAGAGTGCAGTTTTCGCGGGCAGTCCTAGCAAAACGTAGGCGGGGACTATATGTAGTGACGTAAATCCACGGCGGTTCGCGACTCGAGACGACTCGTTTGCGTGATTCGGAGTCGACTCCCTTTTTTCCAAGCCAATAACTTTGATATTCATTCACCTTCGGATTTACAACTTGGCAGACTGCTTACTTTCAAACAACATTACACACTGCATGACATGTCATTTTCATCATCTCATGTTATGTGCTCTTTAATCAATCTAAATAGTGGCTTACCCTCTCAATAGCTTCTTTTTCTTGGGGTGTGACCTGGATGTAGTTCAAGTGTCCACCTCCTGCCTCGGCCACACCCACACCCACACCCCCACCTCCTCCTTGTCCCGCCTCCTGGATAGGCTCATTCAGCATCTGGATAAACTGCTCCTGATGGCTGCTGATTTGCTGCGAGACAACAGAAAAAGTTAAGGAAATGACAGAAACACAAAACAAAAAAGGTGAAAACAGAAGACAGACACGCACACACCGGTTCAAACACACCCACATACAAAACACGGACTTACAACTCCACGCACACAAAACACACGCACGCACGCACAGTGGTCATCACACAGAAGCACACATTTAAGATAAAGGAGAGAGAAATACAGGTCAAATATTAAACAGACTATAAATTCCTATATGTAATATGAAATAAGTTAAGTAAAACTTTAAAATAAAGGTCTGCATTCCAAATACGGATTCTTGCGGCGCGGGATTAAACTTTTTGGATAAAAGACAGTAGCGGTCAGAAATCCTGGAACTATGGACGGGAGCGGGTCTTTGGACGGGTGCCCACTCCCGACATCCTTCTAACTGACCACATGTAGAGCCTGATCTGAGGACTGTGTTATGCATGTGTGGACCAGCTCTTACTCCGTTATAAGTTTAGTTTGCACGCGTCAGGCCCCAGACAGTGCGGGCAGGTCATTGAGTGCACTTTAGAGAAGAGAGAGAGCGTTCCTGTTTTTTTAGAGGGGACACGGTCATCAGGACATTTCTTGCATGGCCGTAAATAGTTCAGTTAAAAAAAGTGATTTCATTTGGCTAGCTCTATACAGTATATGTGACCCTAGATCACAAAACCAGTCTTAAGTAGCAGGGGAACGTTTTTAGTAAAAGCCAAAGATACATTGTGTGGGTCAAAATGATTGATTTTTCTTTTATGTCAAAAATCATTAGGATATTAAGGATCATGTTCCATGAAGATATTTTGTAATATTTTGTATATCTACCATAAATATATCTAAACTTTATTTTCGTGAGTGGATGGTCTGCCACAGTGCCCCTGATTAACAACTTCAAAGGCAATTTTCTCAATATTTAGATTTCTTGGCACCCTCAGATTCTAGAGTTTTAAACGGTTGCATCTCCGCCAGATATTGTCCTATCCTAACAACCCATACATCGATAGAAAGCTTGTGTATTCAACTTTCGGATGATGTAAAAATCTCAATTTCGAAAAATTGACCCATAAGACTGGTTTTGTCGTCCAGGGTCACAAATATTTAGCTATATGAGCCAACGGGTTTAGTTTATTCATATTTTGAGTGAAAGACATTGTATGTAATTTATTTTTCTCTGTGACATTTTGTCTACTGTATTGAGATTAAAATGTAAGAACAATGTTGTATATATATATATATATATATATATTGAGAAGACGATAAAAAATAACTGATATGTTTTTGTATGGCGTATTTTATATTTGTTATGGAGAAATTTAAATGTGAGATCTGGAAATGTGATCTAAATTTAGCGGGTGAACACGAGGGAATTTTCAGCGGGAGCGGAATGAAATTTAGCGGGCGGGACGACAAAAACAGTCCCGCGCAGACCTCTACCCCTGGCCAGGCAGACAGTGCAAAACAGTATGCAAACTTCTCCCTCAACACAGACGTGAGTGTGCAGGATTCAGCGTGTGTACCTGCAGGAGCTGCGGGTTCTCTCGGCCGATCTGCTGTAGTAGAGCTGGTAAGAGAGACGGGTTCTGCTGGATGATCTGTCTCATCTGAAGGAACTGTGGCTGGTTCCTCAAGAACTCCAGAGGATTCGCTGCGTGCACACACACACAAACACACACACACACACACACTTGAAGGAAACATCCACAGACTGTCTGGTGCGCACCGCACAGCACAATCACAAGTATTCACATCTGGCTTTACATGAGTCAGAATGCACAGTTTAATATCCTGACTGAAAGTGTGGTAGGTCCCAGTTCTAGAGCTTCTACGGTGCTTTTCCACTGCACTTTAGGGGGGTTTTCCACTGTGTAGAGTACCTAGAACCTCTGTTATAAGTACCACCTCGGTTGAGGTGACATGATTGGTCAGAGAATCATCATTACCAGCGTCAGTGAAGTCAGCGAGAGGAGACTCACCCCCTGATCCTGTGCTGGGCTGTGATGGGGCAGTGATCGATGGGGAAGAGAGGCCAGCGGACACAACAGGAGCGTCACCTGAAGGAAGCACAGGGTCAGCAGCACCTCCAACACTTCCCTCGCTCTCCGCAGGAATACCCTGTTCACATCAACATTTAAAATCAAAGACCGGTCAGAATGCGGAGGTGCAGTGGGCAAACACCTGCATGTGACACTTCAACACACCTCATAATTCACAAGCAGTGACAGTCCAAACAGAAGGAACATCGCATGACAAACAACACTGTGCGAAATAAAAATCAATGACACAGAGCAAGTGTCAATGATAACAAAACTTGCTCATCAGCAAATGAACAGAAAGGCCAATGATGTATGTAAATGACAGACGTGCAGTTATAGCTTCGCAGGAGAAAGTCATGAGAGTCACACCGTGAGCAGGTACTCGACGGCACGGTCAGGATTGTTGAAACTGGCTCTCAGCGCCGACACCACTCTGTCTCTCTCGTAGCCCATCAGCATGATCTCGGTCACCATGTTCTCATACGACTGACCTGTCACTGCACACGCAAATCACATGACGACAGAAGAGCATTATTACCTATACCAGAAGTCAATCGTGTCCATCAAATGATTTGAAGACACACGTCATGACATCTGGCCGTCAGGATTATTGTGAATACAGTGGTGTGGTTTGTGTGGAGATTTACCCAACGCAGATGTCGCATCATCAAATATATTTGCGTTTGACAGGGAACTGAGAGAGAGAGAAATAAAACCTAAACTTTAGTCTGTGTTTACAATGACAGTTTTCTTCGACAGCCATACACCCATCTAGAGTGCATGCAAATAAACAAACAAACAGAACTAAAACTTATTCTCATGTTTTAAACCTCAGGAGCAACAGTACAAACTGTGATAATTGTGACTCTCTGTGTGTGTGTGTGTGTGTGTGTGTGTGTGTGTGTGTGTATGTGTGTGTGTACCTGGTGGGCGTAGAGGGGGGCGGTGCGCTGCTGGCCGGTTTCTCCTCGGCAGGTTTGTCGTCTTTGGGGGGGCTCTCAGAGGGGGTTTGTACAGCCGGGGCAGTAGAAGGACTCGGGGTCGTTGTAGTGCTGGAGGAAGCGCCGCTGGTCACCGTGGCAGCAGAGGAAGAGGCCGATGCAGGTGCCGCTTTAGGCTGGAAAGACAAGCAGAGACACATGACACTTCATGATGTATGTACACATGCATTTACGCATTTGGCAGAGGATTTTATGCAAAGCGACTAACATTGCATTATACCGTACTATACATTTGTTTCGGAGTATGCGCTATCCCTGGGATCCAACCCATGACCTTGGCGTTGCTCTAACCACTGATGCAAGTGTGTGAAAATATACATGAATCACATGACATCTTTCGTTATCTGACCAATACATTCCTCCAGATCAGTGGTTACATTTGGAAAAAAATCACAGCTTAAATATGCAACCATGTTGAATTGCAGAACCTTAAAATGCGAGCACTGTTAATACAATGCATTTTTTTTCAGTTAGTGCTATTCAGCACGTCTTTTTGCTTCAAACACATTTGTCTCTATTTTACTTCCATAAAAAGGTCAGAAGTCTGTAACATAATGAATTCTTATAAGGTACAGGAGCAAAAACAGCCCGTTTCATTTAAGGGTATTGAGAAAGGGTGGAAAGCAGTCATGAAAAAACAAAAGACGATTATATCATTAAATGTTGAATACAATCCAACAGAAGTACAGTAGTCCTTTATAATATTTGAATCTCTAGACACAATTTGATACAAGCAACAAAGAAACGCAAACATTCACAGAAACATTCAACATTCAGTTTTCAGTGATGTTGATAATTCCCGGTAAATCTCCCATCATGACTGAAATATTAAAGCTAAAGTCAAACAGATTGTTCATTTATTTCTATGTGAAGATGCAGACAGGGCAGGCAGAGACTCACCTTTGCTACCATCACAACCACAAAGTTCTTCTCATCGATCTTGTACTCTTTAAGAGCCATGTCATCATTCAGGATTTTACCTGTGTACAAAAGAAGAATCATTGATCAACTTAATATCACCGCAGTCATATCACATGCATAAACCTGTGATACCAGTGCATATCAACTGCAAACCCGAACACTGCCATAGAAACATACAGAAGAACAACAGATACAAACCTGCATAAATCAGCTTCTGCCCTGCCACTGGAAAACTGTCTTTGCCCTTCTCATTCTCAATTTTCTCCTTTAAGGCCTTTACCTGTAAAAGACAGATCACAGTCAGACAAAACCGCAGTTTAAACTTGAGTCTGAAATTCTGTGACACTACTTCAAACAAACAAAAGTAGGGAAGCACCGATATGTACATTTTAGCCGATAACGATAATTCTTGAACACCGGAAGCCGATAACCGATATGTTGGCTGATATACAATACAACTTACAAAACATATTTATATAACATTTTCTGAGGCTGAGAAATGTTTTCTTCCCTGAAAATCATGTACCAAGCCTACTTTACACTAATTCAAGATTTTTGACCTTTTAAACATTTCTGGCATAATGTTCATTTAATAAACAAATTAAAGATGTTCTTCCAGAGCAACCCAGAGAAAGGTGTTCTCCAATAGCCACGGGTCTAACAGGTTTACGAGGCAAAGCCTTCAGACAGCAGTCGGCTTCAAAACAAATAGCTTTTGTACCTATAATTTATACATTTATAAATATCTACATACTACACGAACAAGGTTTTGCTAACAGCAGTAAGTGAATAATCACGCAAGAAAGACAGTACTGTACTGTGAGCAGCTGAAGTGGTTCCACCAGAGGAAATGATTCTAGAGATGCACCGATTGCAATTTTCTTTGCCGATTCCGATTTTATTACAAGTGAAACCTGCCGATTCCGATTTTTGCCGATTCCGATTTTCTATCCACAAACTATAATTGACAGTATACTGTATATAAAACCATAATAACTTTTCTTCAATACACATTTTTTTTATTTTCGTTGAATAAATGATTGAACATTACAATTTCCCCAAATTTCCCTAAATGCAGTTCTCCAAGCTGCATTAAATTACAGAATCTTCTCTTTCCCAAACAACTCTTAAATTGAAGAACTCTGTGACTGAAAAGAAGTACAAATAATAAAATATAACTAAACATGTCACTTAATTTACCTTTTGCATTTTTGTACTCATCTCACAAAAGTCTAAGATAACAATAAAATACTTCAACTTTATTCTCGTCTGTTTCTGTTTATGAAACTAACATTGCTTTATTTCATTTTTTCTGAAATGTAAAATAAATTGTCTTTATCTTGTGTCTGTAGTATTAAAAGAAGTGGGTTGATTTTTGCTGCAACTTCAATAAAAAAAGTTAAAAATCTTATGAGTGAATTCTACTCTAAAGATGTACATGCATTTGATGCGCGTGCAGTCAGCGGACATGAGAGATGCGCGTCAGTCAGCAGAGACACACATGCGAGTATAAACGAGCCGTGAAAGACAGGCTGTGCGCGCGCACGTTTACATGTTTACTTGCGGCTTTGAGTGTACTGACGGCTGTGCGTTCTTGCCCGCATCACGGGCAACAGAAGATCGGCTTGGAATCGGCGAGACGTGAGACTGACCGTAAACCGGCCGATTCCGATCTCTGTCCGGTCAATCGTTGCACCTCTAAATGATTCAGAATTTTTGGGCTATAATACATCGGCTTAAATGTTTATCATCGATACCGATAACATTTCAAATGACCATTTATCGGCCGATAAGTTATTGTGCATCCCTAAACAAAAGAAGTTAACAGAAGTAAATCAGATGACCCATGGTGGTGATTTCCTGTCTAACATCTGACCCATAGCTGTGCTAGTTTGGGATGTCTCCTGAAGAAATGTGCCGCAAGATTAAAAACTATTTCATAGGCAAATGAGTTCAGCTCAAGACACCGATATTGGCCACATTGTCAGAAAGAAAATCCAATGTTTTACACCAACACGAGAAACAACAGAATGTGTGAAACACATGACAGCAGCGAGAAGCAACCGATGGTAAACCCCACCACAGATCAGAAACACGTGTCATATTTCTTTAATACGGTCATGACAGTTCTAGATGAGAACAGACATGTGCACGTATGACGAATGATGAAGTTATATGTGTGTGTGTTCCTGACACCTCCGAGCACGAGGAAATATTCAAATCAAGTCAAGCTGTAATCATACTTCACTGATGTAGCGTGTACTTATTTAAGCGCTTTTGTCCCCCTCGACCATGTTTATAACGCACGTGTGTGTGTTCACACTCATAACACACATATTAAAAGTACTTTGACACACACACACACACACCATGACTTGCTAAATCGTCTAAACTAACGTTACACATGCACCGCATCTCACGGCCAGAAAGTCTCTGTTGACATTCACGTATCGGCTTACGTGATTTCGTAACGTCTACAACGACTTTTCAATGCATTTCTGATTTTTGGGGGGGTTTTACTGGAAACAAAAACTCACTTTCTTAGCAGCTAACATGCTAACGGTAGCACACTTCAGCCGACAGAAACAGCGCCGCGCGCATGCAGAAACGCGTCTAAGATGACGATGTTAACGCTTAAATCAAGCCATAAACACGGGTTAACGACTGAACGTGTTTGTGTGTGTTTTATCGACTCTCTTGTCAGAGATGTGTTAGCCGCTAACGGCCCTCTCACCGTTTCCTCCCCATCGATGTCGATTTTAAACGTCTGCTGCTGGAGAGTCTTCAGTGTGATCTGCATTTTCGTGCTCTTCCGTCTCGCCTGTGTGGAGATTGACCGATAGCTGGAACGCTGGCTGTGTTTTTTTCGCCGTGGCTCATCACAGCCTGTCCGCCGCCATTACGTGCATAAACATTTGACGGTCCGCCTCCCGGCCTCACGCAGCTCACGCGCCGCACACTGACGGGCTTGCGTCACCGCACCGTCCTCCTTTCTTTTTTCAATTTAAGTGCGCTTTACAGTCTTATTGTAAATTATTACAGATATATTACAGAGCGTGTAGATTGATATACATACATCTGCAAGCGTGTTTAATGGTTCGGGGAAATGACTTTTAATTTTCGTGAGTGGAATTTATAGCGGCCACTAGAGGCGAGTTTGAGAGTTGCAACCAATCGCTCAGTCCTCCGCTAACCCCTCCCTTTCGAAACACGACGGTGGCCACCACGGTACAAAAATATGTCGTCGGCTGAGATAGGGTTTCAGACATTTATACACACTTGGAACAACTCGAAGGTGTGGAAATGATGACAGAATTTTCAGTTTTGGGTGAAGTGTCCCTTTAAAGCGTTCCATATGAAAGCTGTGAAGCTTCATCACAACAGAAGGAAATCAGGAGCAGCGTTGTTGCTGTATTTACTTTGGTGTGTATCATGTATGTGTCAGATGTGTGTGAGTTAGTGTAACAGGTTAAAAAAGGTGCTTTCACTTGCTTTTGGTTATTATATACATATGGCCATTTAAGTATAATAGACCTGCACTCTCTGTTCATTGGCTGGCGGCATGTTGGAAACTCTTTCCGGTTTAGTCATTAATATTCGCGCCAGTCAAGAGAGTGGTTGTAGTGGGTGAGTGCTCTCGAAAAATGTATTTCTTTCGTTGCTCTTTTTATATTTTGATGTCTTTTTCTTCTTTCTTGTTGCCAAATGAAATTGTAATGGTTAATGTGCACCCGTCATTGCAGGACGTCGTGTAAAAATGCTGTGAAACTGATCACCTCATTTGAATGTGTTAACAGGTACATGTTCTACTATTTTGTTTACTACATTTTACAAACTGTGTTATATACTCACTCATGAAAAAGTTTAGTCATTAATATTCGCGCCAGTCAAGAGAGTGGTTGTAGTGGGACGTCGTGTAAAAATGCTGTGAAACTGATCACCTCATTTGAATGTGTTAACAGAATTAAATGATTCCCCCAAGACGCGAAATGGTGTTGGTTGTCGCAAGTATTTCACACAACGCAGATACGAGCCGTTACAATAGTAACCCTGACGCGTGTGATCATGAGAGAGTGAGTTTATTACATCTGATGTGCATCAACGTCTCTTTAGTGAAGTTGTGTCGTTCGGTGTGTCAAACTTTTGTCTGCAGGGCCTCCAGACAGCTATTTCAGTCCTGTCTACTTGAATGAGGGAAGACAAAATCACATTTAAACAACACATTTCCAACCTGACATCAACTGTGCAAGAACTTTTGTTTGTTTCTTAAGCTCATAATGCACAAAAAGCCTTTTTCGAGGTCATTTCAGAAACATCAGAGACTCTGATCTGACTATACAGTACAATGATTTTAGGATCTTTTCAACTCTGAAAAACATAAAGCCCAAAACTTTGTTCGTGAATGTGTGAGCTACCTTTCTGTCATATATACAATAAAATAATGATGCAAAAATGTCATGCTTTAAAAGGTTTAGATCACCCAAAAATGAGAATTGAGTTTCTTACTTCTGAAGAACACAAAAGAAGAAGACTGTTGATAATCAAACAACATTGAACTCCATTGACTTGCCACTGAGACATTTCTCAAAATATCTTCTGTTGTGTTCCACTGAAGAAAGGGTCACATACAGGTTCAGAGATTGTTTTGGCTGAACCATCTTTGAGGTGGATCTAATGGAATACATCACTATACATTTGACTAATGATAATCCTGTATGTGTGTGTGTGTGTTGAGGAGTTACCTGTAGGATGTGGTGTTAATATGTTCTTGAGTTTGTCACCGTGTGTAATGCTTCACTTGAGCCGTTTGGCTTGTTTTCACACCCTTCAGCGCAGTGAAACCTCCTCGGGCAAATGGAAACGGTGGAAACGCAGCAGATGCACAAACAATGGGAGTCTCCGCCTGCAGACGGACTCGGCTCAAAGACTCTCATGTGTACGTCATTCAGGCCCTGTGTGAGTCAAACACACACGAGGTGCCAAAGATCTCAGCCAGAGCCTCATGTCTGTACAAAACTAAGACTGAAACCAATCATCACTTACATCAGACGTGTCCAAATATCACACGACCCTCCAGAAACCCAACTGGACGCCCCTGACTATCCCATGGCACACAACAGTTTAGTGATGCCAGTAAAGTTTTATAGTGACATCGAAATCACACACACAGAAGAATTTGACAAATGATGAATAATTGACCAGCTATGAAATAGATATGCTCAGGAGTGCATCGGTTCATTAGCACTTTAATTGATATTTTTGAATCATTTTTAGCAGCGATGCATAGGTTGCATAGGTTAAAAGTTTTTTTTTTTTCATAAAGTACGCAGAAATAGAGAATGATGAATTATGCAACAGCAAGACTCTTTTACATTTCAATCAAATTGAAGAGGTTCGGCCTCAGATGATGTGACCCTGAGCGTGAGGTGACCTCGGACATCACCGGTCCACACCTGAGAGAATCCTCCTAACCTTCAGAAAACTTCAGAGACAGACAGAACTTCTGCTTGTGCACAGAAATGATGTCATGACATCACAATATTTAAAATATGATAAAAAAACAGTTCGTGAGAGGTTTACACAACACAGAATGTGTAGACTGACATCCAAGAGAAAATGACTTTAATGTTTGGGACAGAGCTTTCTAGAGCAGGGGTACTCAAACTGGGGGCACCAAGATGGATCCGGGGGGGCACAGATTTTGTGGCATTATGTGAAGTATAGAAATGTATCATAAATGTTATGCAATCAAACATCAGACAAATAAAACCACCAACCAAACGTACTAATGCTCCAGCTTTGTATAACAGAATTTATTTTAGTTTTTGATTAAGTTTAAGAGTAGAAGTTTTTCTTTGGGGGCCTTACAACAAAAAAGTTTGAGAACCTCTGCTCGAGAGGATCCGAGTGGTTTTTTGTAGTGTGTGTTTTTGGTAAACCTGCAAACATTATATTTAAGTGAGAAGACAAAACTATTCAACACACTTCAAATGATGCTTTCCTTCAGTCACGTGATGTCCGAATCCTTCAGAACACAAACACTGAGCGCATGCATTATTAATACAGAACGAATAACACATCCACTGCATCACATTCAGAGACGATAGATATTGTTTTGAAGATCTGTCAGTGTTCAGTCTTTCGTTGTCTAAAGAGAGATTTCTTCTGGAGGCTCTCAGGGACGTGGTCTGTGGAAACGCTCGTCTGATGTTCTGATGGGTTGATCCCTCGTGTCTCACAGATATTTTTACAAGATGATGTTAGAGCTGTGAACCAAGCGCTCTGGAGACGTGTGAGGTTTTCTGCTGGCTGACCTCCATCTCATCAACTACTGAAATGTGTTTGTTTCTCTACATTTTCTGCTTGGAATCCAATGTGACTATTATGGGCTGTTTCATGAGATCACATGAGCGGGTACACACTGTCAATGATGTGACAATATACCAGAGGTGGACAGTAACGAAGTAAATTTACCTGAGTACTGTACTTAAGTACACTTTTTGAGTTTCTGTACTTTACTTGAGTATTATTTTTTCTGAGTACTTGTACTTTAACTTCACTACATTTGAAAGACAAATATCATACTTTTACTCCACTACATTTATAAAAATGTCCAAAAGTAGAAAATGGTTTCTATGCAGCGGGGTTTCCTGTGTGCGCAATTTATCTGGCTTGCGATCTGCCAGGACCTTTTACTGTTGCCAAGTATTTCAGTTTTTCTAAACTCGCGGTTTTCCGGCAAGCTTTGAATGGCCATTTGACAGATTTATTTTACGCAAATCTGGCAACTCAGAGATCTTCCCGCTAAACTAATGTAAACGTAGGCGCTGCTACACCATTGATAGCGCTCTAAAAAAGACAAATAGAACAATAAAAGACTAAAAAGGCACATGTTAAAGTGTGGTGTAATCATCTGTGGGTTACGATCAGTCAAAGATCGTAGAAACATTGTCATGAAAATGATCGGCATAACGGCTAAACGGTAAATAAGCATCACATACACCTTGAGCTACACGTGCGTGTTAACTTCTGATCTGCTGCTGTATCATTTAAAGCGATTTGGAAAATGAATGATGTTTTTACTGAAGTAACTATAGTTGAAGTATTCCTGTTGAAATAAAAACTATAGAACCCTGCCCAAAACACAACATAAAATGTAATGGATTTAATGGTTATAATGGGAATTGTACTATGGATACTTGTTGTCTACTTGTATGTGATGGATTCTATTGGTGGGATGGTAAATCCTCTTGAAATAAAACCCAACACAATACAAAGGAATTTAATTTAAAAATCTCACTCTAATTCAAAAATTCATTGGTTTTTTTCAGCAGGGATGGTATTTGCAGTAAAACCACATCCACAAATTTACCATTTTCTATATATAGGAACCATACTCCAATTAATAATCTTTAGTAAAACCACAGCAACTAAAAATACCATAGTTTCATTATACTAGCTATAGTTTATGTTTGTAGTTAAATTATGGTAATACAAATGGTAATAATCCAACAAACACATGGCTTCTACACTTGACTATTTACAAGAACCTTACTACTTAAATAGCTGCTAAAACTGGTAAAGGGAATATACAAAATAAAAGAACACTGCTCATAAATACATATAGGACTAGGGGGCTAATGAGGATAATTAGGCTAAATGATCATACAGGATTATATCTAAACTAAACATATATGTGCTAAACATATAAAGCTCTTAAAGGAGTTGCTCACTGCAAAATTTGCCCCCATTGACTCTCCATAGTAGGAATAAAAACTACTGTGCAAAGTCAATGGGGGCAAATATTGAAGTGAACTACTCCTTTATACCACTGATACTGTGAGCTACTCAGTGTATTCAGTAGGTTGCTTCAGAGGCATAAGGTATAAGACAATAAAACAATGCACAACTGACATAAAGGAAATATACTTTTAATACTTGAGAACTTTTAAAAGCACGTACTTCTGTACTTTTACTCAAGTAAGAATCTGTCTTTACAACTTTTACTTGTAGTGGAGTAATATTTGACCAGTAGTATCTGTACTTTCACTCAAGTAAGGAAGTTGTGTACTTCGTCCACCTCTGCGAAATAGTGAATATTGATTGGTATATGATTTTCACCCGTTTTTCATGTGTTAAGGGGAAACTCTGTTTTCTGTGAGGAATGTGGAAAGAATCATTTGTAAGAGCTTTATGTTTTTTATTGTGACATGTGAAGGTCAAACATACAGCTATCACTGATTTCACTAAATCTGAATGCTTGTCATCCACTTCACAGACAGACAGACAGACGATGTGTCTGTCCACAGCAGCTGGCGTCTTTGTCCTCTGTGACCCTGAAGAAGAAATATTGTTCAAAACACTCGCGCTTCAAATGCTCGAACACAAACACTCCGTCCTCACTTCATGTGCTGTTTGTGAAATTCAGAAAATGAAGCGCGAGAATAAAGAGGAGCCGATGTCTCTGTGGGGTTTTATCAGGATTATCATCTGAGCTGCACGTGGACTTTCACCATCTCCGCTAGATTTCTGACTTCTAAGACTTGTGTCCTTCAACACAGAAGCATTTATTTTGTCCTGTGCCCGTGTTTCAGCATCCGTCTCTCGTGAGGAGCATAATAACAGCAGCAGAGGATTTGAGAGCTGAACCTCATTCCTCACGTCTCATGAAGGTCAATGATTGAAAAAGAAGTCTTCGTTTTATCATGTGAATGCGTTATTCTGAGAGAGATTGTCTGCTTGAACTCAAATATCTTTCACTTCTTAGTTTGATAGTTGTATTCTCTAGAATTAAAACAGAAGTGTTTTTAAGATTATCGTTTTCAACTTTTGCAAACCACACTTTAGGGCAGATCAATTCTTTTTTTCTTTTAATACATTTAGCTCTGATATCTTGATGATTTGAGAATGATAATATATACAGTGCAAATAAAACCATGTCCGATAGGCCCGAGTCTATTGAAGAATTTGAGGAGGATGATTCATGTTCCAGTCCCTGGCTAGCAGACGTTTGATCATTCACTGGTGTTTCACACAGAAGGGTTATGCTGTGTGTGTGTGTGTGTGTGTGTGCGTGCGTGCGTGCGTGCGTCCAATCCGGTTTTTCTTGTAAACTGTACATATAAAAAACATTTGAATCGAGTTGAATTTAATTTAGAACAAGCATCACGCCATTGAGCAAACAGAAGAAGTTTACGTTATCTGATAACTTTATTACCAAGTTAAAAAAAGACAATGAATTACAATATTTACAGAATATAGAGAAAACCAAAGGAATAAAACCGTAAACAACCAGTCTAGTCGACATCACAAGCAACCGTCAGAAATCATCAGGATTATTGTCACAGAAGGCCAAATGGAGAAGAGGAGGTTAAAGTTCAACTATGATGCACCTTTAACAGTACGAGAGAGAGAGAATTAAAGGGAACCCATAAAAACTAAAGCATATATATACACATATATACTGTATATATCCAGTGTGTTACCACAGCATGTCAAAAGCTTATTTCTTTGATGATTCTCTACGTCGTGGGGTTTCTTTCAGAAAGGCTGAGCTGCTCCTTATGAAGGAAACGGAAGGACTCTCAAAGGTACAAAAGGAGGAGTTGTTGTTTTTTATTATTATTCTTTTTCTTAACCAGACAATTTACAACAGCATTGAACAGTGGAGAGCTAAAAACAAACATTATTCTATTGGTTTTGTATTTTTCTTTCTATTCTTCAGTTTTTTTCTTCAAGTTAAATATCAGAACAACATTTAAATGAACTTTCTGCAACAGCACAGTTTGAAACACGTATGAATGAGGAGTTTGGCTGTGAAACGGCATGCACGACATTACCCAGAAGGCCGCTGGGTTTCCTCACAGCAATGTTCAGTCATTGCTCGAGAAACACAATCATATCTCGGGCTACTTTTGGTCGAAAGGTTTTCTGGACGTCATGGCTCGTGGTTATCATGGAGAAAGAATTTCTTCTGCTTCTGGACGGAAGCATCTGGAGTCTGATATAAGGCTTTGGGGTTTTCCAGCAGCATCGTCCGTCACATTCAATCTCAGCCTTATTGTACAACTGCCATATGAATTTATCTCATGTCAACATACAGAAACGCAAACGGGTGACAAGCTTTGGAAGTGATTTCAAACTTTCATTCTGCCATTTCTTCATCATTTCAAAGAAATATTCCTGATTCAATCGATCCGTGACATTACGCAGAAAACCTTCAACTCGGCTTTACAGTCATTCAGAATGATTCATTTATATGCTGCGTGTCGTAATTTAAACACGTTTCGTCATCGGCGTGATCACTGCACACACCAGGTTTCCCTTCACATTACTTTATAACCAACATGATTTTCTGTGGTATGTCAATAAATAACACGTGAACGTGGAATATTCCTTTAAAAGTTCAGGTAAGATCAGGCAATGAGAAACAGCTGCTGTGTCAACATCTGAGATTCTCTGCACGTCTGGATCTGAATGTGTTTCTGTTTGTAAAGTGAAGCGTTTGTTGGGAAATCCAGAGCAATACAAAGTCTTCAAAAGTAGCAATTTGCTACAAGGTTTTTTGGGGAACGTTTTGATTCTCTAAAATCTTCATTAAAACAAACTTGTGACATCCAGATAAATAAGATGAGAATATTCCTCAAGGAATTCAGCTACAGGAAGATTAACACAAGGCTAAAATGTCAAAAACTGAAACCGTCAGGCGTCATTCCGATGGACCGGGTCGAGTCCTCGTGGAGAGAGAATACGGCGGGTGTGTGTTTTTAAAGCTCAGAGCTCGTATCATAAATGTGAAACACACACACACACACACACACACACACACACACACACCGTCTTCAAGACTATCAGCGTGTGTGTGTGTGTCAGTTCACTGCCGTGGAAGACGTTCCTTTACTCACATTATCTGTACGTTACCTGTACATCATCTTTATTGTGTGTTAACCGTATACGCGAATCACTGTTACACAGTTTTAAATAAATGAACGCGATAAAAAGTGCTTGAAGTAAAAACAGCTTCACGTGATTCCATCAAGAGGATCGTGTTCCACCCGGAATCCCATCGGAATATTCGCCTGCCAGTGTCATTCACTATTGGTTACCAATATATCAACATCTGTCCTGAGGGACCAAGACACACTTTGTAAAAATTCAGTGTAAGATTGAGCAACTAAACAAACATGAAGGACCTCAATGTTTAACGCGGCGATTACTTTCCACAAACGTAGCTTTTTCATGGAATATTAACGCAGCAGCCGATGTTGTTCTGCAACAAAGCAAATGAACAAGAACAGACAAACATTCAAACGAACCACCATTCTGAAGCACGTCACTGAGGACTCTACAGCTTTCCTTTAGCCTCTTAAGGGTTGTTTTTGGTCTCCAGCATCTCTTTGACGTCCTGCGGGTCAGACTGATGCGTCCTCTCAGCATCCACAGTGTTACTGGATAGGTCCAGGCCTCTGTCAGTCACGGACACAGGACCAATCAGAGGCAGAGTTGATGACGGACTGCCGTCCTTCTTGCTGCCGTTAACAGTCCTAAAAACACAAGAGATCTCTTCAGTGCCTCCGCCGGCTCAGATGAGATTAAACAGAGGAGAAACCATGTGCGTTTACATGCAGAGTCTTACTCCGATTATGCTTAATATGCTGATAACATGTAGGTCATGTAAACGTGTAAAACGGTTTTCTTTTATCGGGGAAAGCTCATAAACGGCGTGAGCAGAACCCGTTCGGCAGAGGTCGTTTTTGTCCATTACTCCGATTTCACGCTGCATCTCACTAAATCCTTGGTGTTTTGAGTCTGACGTCATCACCCAAACGTGTTTTTTCGTCAATTTGAACAATCATAGTTAGTTTAGATGGCTAGGGTGTGGGTTAGGGTAAAGGTTTCGTAAGACTCGAAACGCCAAAGATTTAGTCAAAACCAACAAGCCACGCCCACGGATCTGACTCGAAACACAAAGGATCTAGTGAGAGCCGCATGTAAACGCCTTTACCGGGTTTCTCTCAGTTGTGTTTATGTGCGCATGTCTGACAGCTCAAAAGTAAAAGTCCCAAACGGAAGTAATAGTAAAATAACGCATAAAAGTCCGNTGATAACATGTAGGTCATGTAAACGTGTAAAACGGTTTTCTTTTATCGGGGAAAGCTCATAAACGGCGTGAGCAGAACCCGTTCGGCAGAGGTCGTTTTTGTCCATTACTCCGATTTCACGCTGCATCTCACTAAATCCTTGGTGTTTTGAGTCTGACGTCATCACCCAAACGTGTTTTTTCGTCAATTTGAACAATCATAGTTAGTTTAGATGGCTAGGGTGTGGGTTAGGGTAAAGGTTTCGTAAGACTCGAAACGCCAAAGATTTAGTCAAAACCAACAAGCCACGCCCACGGATCTGACTCGAAACACAAAGGATCTAGTGAGAGCCGCATGTAAACGCCTTTACCGGGTTTCTCTCAGTTGTGTTTATGTGCGCATGTCTGACAGCTCAAAAGTAAAAGTCCCAAACGGAAGTAATAGTAAAATAACGCATAAAAGTCCACTCTGGAATCATGCAGTTGATGTAGGAACGTCAACACGAAGAACTAATGTTGCATATGCAGTTACTGCGGACATGAGAAGAGATATAAAAATACAGCTTCTGACCCATTTCCCGCTGCATTTTTAATAACTAAACAGACTATCGACGGTGACGTCACTGCACGCGAGAAACCCGGCAAGTCTCAAACTTCCATGTAAACGCAGTTTTATGTGTAGCCGGTTTATTACTATGCATGTAAACACGTGAAAACTGGTTTCTTTTTAAGCTGATTATAGATAGATTTCCGTCTATTTTGTGGATGTATACGCACTCAGAACACAGTGTCTACATCGGACGCGACGGCTTGTTTTGATGGGATTGTTGCGCCGCGCCACCTCCAGTGTGGACAAAATGTCAAATTATAATGGGTTCTAATGCGTTCTATTGCCTTTTGTGGTGTCGCATCGCGCCGCATCTGGTGAAGACACTGTGTAAGTGAGGAAGAGACTCACATGCCGTGCCGAAGGACGTGACGTTCCCATTCCGTGCTGAGCGTGAACGTTCGGCCGCAGAACTCGCATGGATAACGCTTCACTTCCGGAGACTCCGGAACGCCTGCGTTGCCATGACGACAGAAAACACATCAATATTGATTTCCGCTCCATTTTAGAACAAAGCTCTTGACGTTTTTATGACTATTATTCATGACCAATTATTAGCATGCGTTTCATTTAGCTGATGCTAGTGAACAAACGGTTTAAGCATCCTTCTCAAGAACTCATTTGATCTCATTTTGAAGAGAAAGGAATCATGACGTGTGTGATATACCCGTCACATCTGTGGTGTGGCTGGACTCCTCCTGTCGACTGTCAGTCATCTCCTCCTCCTCGTCCTCATCCTGCTCATCCATCAGCTCCTCTTCCTCTGCAGTCTCTGCGTCCTCTCTCTCCTCTTCCTCACTGCCGCTCGTCTCCTTCAGTTTCTCCTTCAGCAGCCCCAGCTGATCCAGGTTCACCCGGCCCACCAGCTCCAAGTTACGGATCACCTGTCGTGCGAAGGGTCAGACTGAGGTCAGCATGACATCACATGTTGTTTATTAACATGACCGACGTGATGTGATGACGTGACTGACCTTGTGCTCGTGTTGCAGGTGAATCTCCAGCTCGTGCAGGAGTTTGCTGTCGTAGTAGCACAGCTGACACTGATACGGCTTCAGTTCCTCGTGTTTCTCCACGTGCTGCTGGAGGTTCTGCTCGCTGGAACACGTGAAGGTGCATTTATGACAGCGGAAAACCACGCCCTCCAGACGACGAGACAGCTTTGAGCGCGACACCTCCAGCGGTACCACACGCTCCTCTGAGGAATCACACACACACAGAATCAATGAACAAGAGAAAGTTGGACTTTTATTCTGTATTAAAGGGACAGTTCTGTCACCATTTACTCACCATCAATTTGTTCTAAACCTGCATAAATGTCTTTGTTCTGCTAAACACAGAGGAAGATATTTGGAAGAATGTCCTGCTAAACACAAAGGAAGATATTTGGAAGAATGTCAGTAACCAAACAGATCTCATCCCCCATTGACTGCGATACCAGGGAAAATAAATACTATGGCAGTCAATGGGGGATGAGATCTGTTTGGTTACTGACATTCTTCCAAATATCTTTCCTTGTGTTCAGCAAAGCATTTGTACAGGTTTGGAACTATAAGAATTTGTCTTTTTTGGGTGACCTGTTCCTTTAAGATTGCGAGGTGATCAGATGTGATGGGGTGTGATGCTCACCTCTGTGCAGGACGATGTGATCGATCATGCTGCTCTTGTGTTTGGTGTGATACAGACAGAACGGACAGCGCAGATCTTTAGGAATCTCCTCAGGACTGCTGGAGTGACCGCCCTCCACATGCAGCGTGAACGTGGATCTGAAACACAAGCAGACAGACAGACAGACAGAAATGAGTGGCACACATTCTGGACATCTCTGAAATGCTAAAGGTGGTGGTTGTTCTTACTTGTAGCAGGTAAAGAACGAGCAGTCCTTGCATTTAAAGAGCTTCTTCCCGCCGTGCCGGTCGCGGTAATGTCTGCGCAGACTCTGCATGTAACCAGAGCTGAACTCACAGAACTCACAGGTGAGGATGATGTCGGGTCGGGGGGGAGCCACGGGACCCTCTGCAGACGGGCTGGACGACACGTCGCTCTGAACACGAGACGCCAGCTGGAAGTGACTCAACTGCTGCTGAACGTCTGTCGGCTCCAGATACCCACCGGCCTCTGAGACCCAGAGAGACAGAGATCAGCCGTCACCATGACAACAATAAACATTCACACGTGTGTCGGGGAGAATGTCACAGAAAACTCTTCCTCGTGTTTGTGTCGGGACAACACGGCTCCGTCTATGTTCGGTTTTTAATTGTATGACGCTTGAATGTATCGGAGATCTGATAACATGAACATCACATCAGCTGCTCACACTGAATATGAATTATGGGCTGTATCGAGCAGCTGTACATCAGCTTCTGAAACAACACCAAAACCACAAACTCATCTCAGCGTGAGAAAAACACTGACGCTCCAAACTTTCTGCTCTTAAAGACATGCTTGAACACTGTCAGATCCTCTGATCTCACCGTTGCATTGTGGGTGAAGGGGGGGTGATTGTTCGGCATTGGGTCGTGTGGATCGGAGAGCGGCTCCAGCTCTGAGTTTGGGAAGCGTCAGCGTCTCTCCGTGTTCCTGCAGTGAATGTTCTTTCAGCTGACTGATGGTGGTGGTGGAGAACGGACACGACAGGCATTTATATGTGTGTTCACCTGAAAACAACAACAAACCAGGTCACTTCTAATGTCTGTCTACATCATCTCTGTATTTACAGCAACTCAACAACACCGCTCAACGCAACACCGCTCAACTCAACGCAACACCGCTCAACTCAACGCAACACCGCTCAACTCAACGCAACACCGCTCAACTCAACGCAACACCGCTCAACTCAACGCAACACCGCTCAACTCAACGCAACACCGCTCCAACTCAACGCCAACACCGCTCAACTCACGCACGACCACAACTCAACGCAACCCACGCAAACTCACCCACACGCCAACGCAAACACCCCCGCACAACGCAACACGCGCCGCACAACGCAACACCCGCACAACGCAACACGACTGCGCCGCTCAACTCAACACCGCCGCCCCAACACAACACCGCCCAACACAACACGCCCAACACCAACACCGCCCCAACTTCAACACCGCCCAACACAACAGCCGCCCAACTCAACAACCGCCCAACTCAACACCCCAGTAACCCCCAACTCAGACACCGCCCAACTCAACACCGCCCAACTCAACACCGCCCCAACTCAACACCGCTCCAACTTCAACACCGCTCCACTCAAACACCGCTCCTCAAACCACAACACCGCTCACTCAACACCAACTCAACACCGCCAAACTCCAAACACCGCCTCAAACTCAACACCGCCCAACTCAACACCCGCCACCAACTCAACCACCCAAAACTCAACCACCGCCCACCAACACCGCTCCACCAACACCGCTCCATCACACCGCTCCATCAACACCGCTCCACTCAACCACCGCTCCACTCAACACGCTCCAACAAACACCGCTCAACACAACACAACACAACACAGCACAAAACAACACAACACAACACAACACAACACAACACAGCACAAAACAACACAACACAACACAACACAACACAACACAACCCAACACAGCACAGCACAAAACAAAACAACACAACACAACACAACACAGCACAACACAACACAACACAAACACAACACAGCACAGCACAAAACAACACAACCCAACACAACACAGCACAAAACGACACAACCCAACACAACACAACCCAACCCAACAACACAACAACACAACTCAGCACAACAACACAACTCAACACAACAACACAACACAACACAACAACTCAACACAACACAACACACAGTACACTTCAACTCAGCACAACAACACAACGCAACACAACAACACAACTCAGCACAACAACACAACTCAACACAACTCAGCATAACCCAACACACAGTACACTTCAACTCAGCACAACAACACAACTCAACACAACAACACAACTCAGCATCGCTAACACACTGATCACATCAACAGCACCAACTAAACTCAACAACACAACACAACAAAGCTCAACTCAACATCGTCAACACACAGTCAGTATGTTCAACTCACGACACAACAAGACTCAACACAACAACACACAGCACAACAACTCCGCATAACACAACACCGCTTAACCCAACACACAGTACACTTCAACTCAGCACAACAACACAACTCAACACAACAACACAACTCAGCATAACCCAACACACAGTACACTTCAACTCAGCACAACAACACAACTCAACACAACAACACGACAACATAGCACACAACACACAGTACACTCCCACAACAGCACAACACCGCACAACAACTCAACACCAACAAAGACACAGTACACTTCAACTCCACACAGCTAACTCAACGCAACACAACAACACAACTCAGCACAACAACACAACTCAACACAACTCAGCATAACCCAACACACAGTACACTTCAACTCAGCACAACAACACAACTCAACACAACAACACAACTCAGCATAACCCAACACACAGTACACTTCAACTCAGCACAACAACACAACTCAACACAACAACACAACTCAACATAACCCAACAAACGGCCACTTCGCACTACAGCACCGCATCACACACAACAACACAACAAAACGCTACAACTCAACATAACACGACCAACTCAGTACACTTCAACTCAGCACAACAACACAACGCAACACAACAACACAACTCAGCACAACAACACAACTCAACACAACTCAGCATAACCCAACACACAGTACACTTCAACTCAGCACAACAACACAACTCAACACAACAACACAACTCAGCATAACCCAACACACAGTACACTCCACTCAACACCACACCACTCAACTCAACACCACTCAACTCAACTCAACACCACTCAACTCAACACCACTCAACTCAACTCAACACCACTCAACGCAGCACCACTCAACGCAGCACCACTCAACGCAACACCACTCAACGCAACACCACTCAACGCAACACCACTCAACTCAACACAACACCACTCAACACAACACCACTAGACATCTGCCCGGTTAACCGCGGTTACCACTAAATCCTGCTGAAACCGAGCTGGCTGCCATAATGCAAAATATCGATTACTTTATTGATGCGTCGCTTGTCCGTGAAGCACGGCTCTGGGATCAGTAGAAAATGCTGCTCGATCTAAAAGCAGTGCGAGTTTAAGTCGCTTATAACGTGCATTTAAAAAAGCAACACCCGTCAAACACGATCATTATAAATATACTTTATTATCATAAAAATACCTGAGGAGGATTGAGGATCAGTGATGAAAACATGTCCTTAGGCATTTCCTAGAACTACTTGTGTTATGGTCTTCTTCTGCAGTGCGTATTTGGAGTTTCTGCACGAGAGCGCCCTCTGGCTTTCGGATGCAGCAGCATTTTACCGTACTGCACTCACAAATTGTGCATAAATCACATGATATATATTTTCGGTTAACCGGGCATATGTCTAAACACAACACCACGCAACTCAACACCACGCAACTCAACACCACGCAACTCAACACCACGCAACTCAACACCACGCAACTCAACACCACGCAACTCAACACCACGCAACTCAACACCACGCAACTCAACACCACGCAACTCAACACCACGCAACTCAACACCAAGCAACTCAACACCACGCAACTCAACACCACGCAACTCAACACCACGCAACTCAACACCAAAATCCTTGTCCTTGTGGGGACATTTTTTTGTCCCCATGAGGAAACAAGCTTATAAATCATACAGAATGAACTTTTGTGAAACTGTAAAAGAGCAGACAGTTGTGTGTGATTGTTAGGGTTAGGGGTAGGGAATATGAGATACAGTTTGTACAGTATAAAAACCATTGCGTCTATGGAATGTCCTCATAAAACATGGAAACCCAACGTGTGTGTGTGTGTGTGTGTGTGTATGCGTGCGTGTGATCTCACCTGCGTGTGCTTTGTGCAGGTGACTCTTCAGGCGACTCAGGTACGAGGATTTAAAGGAACACAACTTGCAGCGAAACGGTTTCTGATGTCCGTGGTGAGACTGAACATGACGATCCAAACTGGAGAAAAAAACAATGCACACAGATGAATACACACACACACACACACACACACACACACACACACACACACACACACACACACACACACACACACACACACACACACACACACACACACACATCACAATGTGATTGAAAAACAGAAGCACATCAAATCAACATAAAAGATAATAGTCATGGCCTAATGGTCAACACACTATTAAAAACAACATTTATATTCATGAACCCTCAATAGTGTGTGTGTCAGACAGACCGGTGGCCAACGAAAACGAGTGCTAACTCAAAGTCATGCGTGTCTGCTAACAACAAAAGCTCTGGAAAGATCCAGAACGTCTGAATGACTCCACAAGGACAGCGTCAGAGAGACGTGTAATGATAACATCCAGAAGATGCCACTTTTGTCCTGAGACTCTGACAAAACAGTCGTCTCCGACGGGGATCATGGGAACGAGTGTGTTATCTCCGGCTCCCGTGTGGCACATGAATGCGGCAGCTTTCTGGGTCACAGAACATCCAGTGAAGATGGATTGACTCCAGAGACCAAAACAAAAACTGCTCTGTGAAAATATCCAGCATTTCCACCGGAACAACACCTGACACTTCACTTTATATTCAATCTTTCCCGTGTAAAACCCCCTCAAGAAAGCACGGATGTCATGAAAGTTTCAAGATGCAGAAGAGCGACTCACTTGTGTCTGAAGGGAGAGGAGAATTGACAGTACTGACAGCTGTATTTGTCATTTCTGTTGACCAGTGCTACAGCCGAGTGACTCCTCTCATGAGAGCGTAGGCCCTGCATGGACATGAACATGCGGTTACACATGCTGCACGGGTGACCGGGAACCGCTGGCGTCTTCTCCTGATCCGCCGGCACCGTCTCCACGGGAACAGACTCCTCTGTCTCCATGGGGACGGCGGATGGAGGTGAAGGGTCATTGTCCACGGCGGCCACATCCTCTGCGTTGCCGTTGGCGATGGTGTCCACAGGATGAGCCACAGGTGTCTCCAGAGTTTCCTGCTGTCGGAGGAAACAGAAAAAATGAAGCACACATCAAGCACAAGAAGATTTTCCACAAAACCATCATCAAGAGAAACTAAATAAGAAATAATATAATATGTATCTTACTGTCTTTATAAGATCGAGGAAATGATATACAGTATGAAGAGTAATTCAGTCAATACTGTTGACACTCATTCAGATACTAAACATATACAGTATTAATCTTTTTTTGCATTAGAATGTTGACAATTGGAGATTTCAATGTAATTGAATCTTGTTTTAAATAATAAATAAATGATCTTTTTATACACATGCTTATATTACTTTGACTGGGACATGTTTTGTGACCTTGATAAAAAACTTTATCTAAACAGTTTAAGAGTATAAACGGTCAGAAACAGTGGGAGTAAAGAATGGCACAGCTCATGAAGGGTCTTTCTAGTGCCCTCTAGGATCCAGCGTGTCCTGTCCTCAACTCTCATCCTGAGCTTTAGTTCAGAATCACGTGCCAAACCCTCAAGCCTGGCCTTCCTGTGGGCATCCTGGCACTGTCAGTGGAATACTAACACTAAACCACTTACACTCCATAGAACAACTGTCTACATGTCAAGACTCAACTCAACAGACAGACAGAACCTCACCCGCACGGCTGAGATCATCAGATACATCAGTGCATTACACTGATCACAATTCGCCGTGGCCTAATGGTTAGAGACTCGGACTTGTAACCCAAATGTTGCCGGTTCGAGCCTCAGTACCAGCAGGGATTGTAGGCGTTGTTGGCTTTCCTGTGGCTCAGTGGTAAGAGCATGACACAGACACTAGCAATGCCAAGGTCATGGGTTGGATCCCAGGGGATTGCACATAGTCAGAAACAAATGTATAATACAATGCAATGCAAGTCGCTTTGGATAAAAGCGTCTGCCAAACGCATAAATGTAAATGTAGGTGGGGGGAATGAATGATCAGCGCTCTCTCCACCTTCAATACCACGGCTGAGGTGAGACCCTTGAGCATGTCACCGATCCCCCAACTGCTCCTCTGGCAACGCAGCAATGGCTGCTCACTGCTGTGTGTGTGTGTGTGTGCGCACTTGGATGGGTTAAATGCAGAGCACAAATTCCGAGTATGGAACACCATACTTGGCCTCACAACACTTTCACTTTTTACATTACATCACATTATACCTGTACCACAGTTGTGTTAAAAAAACAAACTTATTCATTCACCTTAATAAACTACTGTATACTAAACCATTGTAATGCACGTACACGCGCACGCCTTAGTTTAAGCAATGTGATCAATGCAACGCACTCTCTTGTGTCTTCTCAGAGTCTTTTGAAACACACTGGAGGATTTGCTGAATTTCAACTTCAACTCAAAAGAGAAAAACAGATCAACGCTGTGAATGAACTGAGCAGGAGAAAACCACCTACGCCTTTATTTCAAATGTTAGTTCATACCTTCACATGACCTTCCTTCACCTCTCCGTACTGTACGTGTTTCCTCAGGTGGTTACAGATGGCTCGGAGTGTGGAGTGGACCTCCACGCAGAAGTTACACCTGTAGCCAACAGGAGTCTTCTCACCTGTGCTCTCCACCTACAGGATGACATAGGAACTGCATCATTCACGCTCCATCACACTCGGGGCCTTTAAAGAAAGTGTTTCTGTGGTATGGATTGACGGGAAGCAGTACGTATCTCACCTTATTCTCTGCTTTGGCTTCTGATGGCTCTGCAGTAGTCTTCAGTTTGCTTTGAAGCTGTTTTCTTCTTTCCTGCCTCATGGCTCTTTTCTGGAAATCTTCATTGTGGTTCCTCAGATGGACGCCGAGTTCTGGAAGGGTCAAGAATTTGCTTTCACAGTGCGTGCACTGATAGAGCTCCGTCCCGTCTTCCGCAGGGCTCAGAATGGTGACAAAGTCCCGCTTGAGTTCTTTGTCGTGACAGTCATTGTAATGCATCACCAGCGTCTCTGCTGCATTGAAGGAGATCTTGAAACATTTCAGACATTTAAAGGGCAGCCACTCAACCTCACCCTCAGGTTCCACCTCATCTTTAACCTCAACTACATCCACAGCCTCAGCGGGTGGAGGCTTCTCTGCCTCGTCCGAATAGATCACAGTGAAGTAGCGGCCCAGTTTGCTGGAGGGCTGTTTTTTGGGGAAGACTCCCGGGTGACGCTTTATGTAGTGAGAGACGATACTCTTCCTGCTGAATGCCTGAAAGGAACACAGAGAACATTTACGTCTGTCCACCGCCTGCTTCAGTTCCTCGCTCATCGCTGAGGTTTCCGTTTCGGGTGCCAAGGGCACAGTCACCTTGCTGGGTTTTTCGCTGACCGTTCTGGACGCCGCCAGGCAGTGCGTGTAGTAAGCATCAATGTCGTGTCTTTTCTGGTAGTGCGCTGCAAGACCCTTACGGATGGGGTTGGTGTAGGAGCAGAGGGCACATTTAAAAACATTGTTCTTCCCCTCAGGCTGAGCTCTGACGTTGTTGTGTTTGATCCGGTAGTGGCGAGCGATACCCTTGCGTGTGGAGCAGAAGTACTTGCAAAGCTGACATTTAAAGACTGCGTTTCTGTCACACTGAGTGACATAATCACAAACCCCAGAAACTTCATTCACACTGCTGTTACTACATTCGGCAACAGAATCGTCTCGTGCGGCTGGAGATTGAGTAGAATTCGATCTGAACATGTCTGAGGCAGGCTGGTTATGATATTTCTCATAGTGTATCTTGAGTTTCTCTAAAGTGCCGTGCGTGTAAGGACACATCTTACAGCGATATGCACCATAGCCCTGCCTCTGGGTTTTAGACCTTTCGTCCCCTTCGCTTCCCACTTCGTTCATCTGCTCGACATCATCTGCAAAGTCTTCAGCCGTAACTTTGATGGACGGATGGCGTTTCTGGTAGTGCGTGAGAACTCCATGGATGCGAGAGTTGACGTACGGACAGTGTCTGCACTTGTAAACGGAGCTGGGGTTGATGTCTGCTTCCTGAGCAAAGTCAGCCGCTTTCACCTTCATGCCCGGGTGCTTTTTGCCGTAGTGGGTCAGGAGTCCGTGCAGACTGTTGTACTCAGACAAACACACGGTGCACTGGTAAGGGTTGTTGGAGATAGAAGAGGCGGCAGAAAGAATGACATTGGGGTGGCGCTCGTGAGTCAGGTGGACGCCCTCGACCACGCTCTCCTCCTGCTGGTGACTGCTGAATGGACTGGACATGGAAACAGAACCTTTAGCCAATGGTGGGAGAAGCTTGTCAGACGCTTGATTTCCCTTGATGATGTCGATGAGGACAGACTCGTCACCTTTGATGGCCCAGGGGTGGACCGATTGATAGTGGTTAGTTATATCCCAGATGGAACACGCCTCAAAGGCACAATCTCTGCACTGGTAATGCTTTGTTTCAGAGTTTCCAGCCGGTCTGCTGGTGGAGGTGTCAGGGCCGGCCCACAGCTTGCTGGCCATGTAAGCGTAGTCGACGTTGTGCTCAGGATGGCGTCTTTGGTAATGCATGAGCAGTCCGCTGGGTTCGGCGTGGGAATATATGCACCACTCACAGTGATAACCAGCCTCCAACACACCATCCTGATAAGCCCAGTGTAAGATAGTCATGGCCGTGGCCTTCACAGTAGGATGATCCTTCTTCAGATGCTTTTTCAAGGCGTAGACGTAAGGAGACGTGTACACACAGTGTCTGCACTTCAAAGATCGCAACGACTTGGATTTTTCGGCGTCTGTGGCTACGGTTGCTGTGGAAGTGGAGCTTCCCGCTTGAATCATCTGAGCTCTCTCTCTTTGACTTCGAACTAAAGCCGTATGCCTGCGGACGAGGTCAGCATTTGCTTTCACATCCCTGTGCTTCTTCTGGTAGTGAATCAACACCCCCTTCACAGTGCGGTTTCCATAGTCGCAGTGCTGGCAGAAGAACAGCATTTCAGATTCTCCTTTGTCAGAAGCTCCTTTAGCGTTGGAATTATTCACGCCCTCAGTTCCATTGTTGTTCAGTTGCTTTAGAAACTGTTTAGGTGGGGCGATCTGTAACTCATCCATGAGCTTCATGAGTCCCGGGGTGGGGGGTGCTTGCTTTATGTACTTCGCTGTCACTTTAATCTCTGGATGTCGTTTTTGGTAGTGGACCAGAACCCCCACGACAGAGCGGTTGTTGTAGATGCAGTGTTTGCAGTAGTACACGTCTTCATCCGCAGCTGCAGGCACGACAACATTCGAAGACTTTGGGGTGCTGGACAAGCTGTAGTTGCTGGACGGCTGCGCTCTATCCACAGACACGACACGCATGGTTTTCTGTATGCGGAAGTACGAGGCTTTCTGGTCGGGGTGTTTCTTCTGATAATGGACTAATACTGAGTGCATGTTGGGGTTTGAAAAAGAGCAAATATCACAGTCGTACACCACTGAGTTTCCACCGAGACCTTCTCGAAACGCTTCAGCCTCCAAACTTGCATCAGAGGTTTTGCAGATGCTTTTGAGAGCCGGACTTGAGGACGATCTGGACCCGGACGAGGTGGAGCTGAAACTCTTGGGTCCAGAATTTAAGATTTCTCTCAGCGTTTGGGACTCTGCGGCTCCCTTCTGAGGCTGTTCAACCATGTAGCTGGAGAAAATCATAGCATTATTGATCTTCACTGAAGGGTGCATTCTCTGATAATGGGGCATCAGACTCCTTACATTTGGGCTCGTGTAGGAGCAGAAGCGGCACATGTACACCAGATCTGGTTGGTTAAAGTTTAGGACATTGCTTGCTTCTGGATGATGTGTCATATAGTGCTGCTGCAGATCACTGAAGTTGTTATATTCAATAAAGCACTCCAGACATCGGAAAACTGCACTCTGGTCCTCTGGATCCAGAATATATCTGAAACTGAACTTGATGTAAGGGTGCATTCTCTGGTAATGTGTGCTCACGCTGCGGGCAGACTTGTTTTGGTACTCACAATGTTTGCAATAGAACAGGTTCCCAGGTTCCCCTGTGTATTCTATACTGTCCTGATAAACACCATCTGGAGCATCTTTAGATTCTGCAGAGGCGCTGTAATCGTCTTCATCGTCAGAAATAGTGACTTGAACAGGAAGGTTTCTTGAGCTGAGCTTGGACTGCAGGCTGCGCTTTCTTTTGCCAACACCTCGTTCTGTCTGAAGACCTCTGACGTGAATGGGCTGAGCGTTGAAGGTGTAGCGCTGCCCTCGAATGTTTTCTCTCTCCTTGCTCGTCTCAAAATCAACATGATTGCCGTTCTCCTCAACATCACCGTCCATCTCCTCAATATTGATCACATCTTCCTGCTGTTGGCTTTGACTAATCTTGCTCTGGAGATTATTTGCGATTTCATCAATCCGTGTCCTTTTTTTGACAGGAGAAAGATCCAAGGGCAGATCGTTGATGGATTTTCTGGCCGTTTTCCCAATGAGGTGCTTCTTGTTTGAAAATCCTAAGATTGACGTTTGCGTTTTTTTAACGAAGCTTGAAGAGCTGCACGACTCTGATTCAGAGTCGTGCTGTTCACTGACTGAGACGTCTTGACTCGTGACTTGACTTCCATCACAGTATGAGTGTTTGTGTTGCTGGTGGACACGTAAACCTTTCAGTGTTGTCGTGGAGAAGTTACACAGTGAGCATCGATGAGGACACTGCTGCTCTTCTGCTGCAGCGGATTTTTTACCGTTGATTTTAGAGCTGCCGTTTCCTCCATTTACTGGCTCAGGGTATTCAGCCTGAAAGTCTGGATTTTCACTGGTCAGGTCCATGATGCCCCATTCAGAAGATCCAGCGTGACATTTTTTGTGTGCGTCAAGTTTTAGCGGGTTGGTACAAAGGAAGGGGCACTCGTCACATTTATACACCATAGCTTTACCAGACAAATGAATGTTTTCGATGTGACGTGAAATACTACGGCGATGCATGGTTAAGAAGGAGCAGAAAGGGCACTGGAACCTGTTCATGTGTCTTCTGAAGGGAACTCCTTTGGTCTCCAGCAGGTCATTATCCTCTTTCGAAAGTAGAAGTTTAGTGGAATCCTCACACACCTCTGTGTAACCGGGCTCATCCAAGTCACAGAGCCCCTCATCTGAACTGCTTCTGGAATCATTTAACATGCTGGCATCTAGATCCACAGCAGAGCTGGACATATCTGACGTGACGAAAGTCGATCTCTCGGACAGTATGGAAGATCCTGTGCTGTTGGGTATTTTTGCTGTGAGCTGTGCGTACTGAAGATGTGATATCCCTGAATTGGGCTTGAGTGTTGTGTTACCGGAGGGCCCTTTGATTGATGTGACGTTTATGGAGGAACCTTCGCTGCTAGCTAGATCATTCAGCATCACATTGGAGGTGGGAGTGCTTCTCCTTGATGAAGCGGAATCAGACTTGCTGGATCCGGCACTTCCGTCCTGAATCTTGGGCTGCTGCAATGACGCCATGATCTTCACCATGTTACGGTGCTTCTTCATCATGTGATGAGCTAACTGCTGCCTCTGCTGAGTCTGAAAGCCACACCATTCACAGTTCAAGCCTCCTCTTGACTGAGGTTTGATCATGGACTCCAGCACATGACGTTCTAGAAGATCCCTCTGCGACTCTTCCTCACACTGTTCCTCAACGGAGGAGGCGTCAGAGTCCATGGCCAGAACCTTCGCTGCCACTGGAGAATTCCCCTGCAGACCATCTTTGTGATGCACCTTCTGGTGTTTTAGAAGGCGTGCTCTGTGTGGGGATTTATAAGTGCAATATTGGCAAGAGAAGACAGTTCCGACACCACCCTGTGCGGTCACGGAGCAGACGGTCTGCTTGGTAGTGTTGCAAGAGCTCTCGTCGCTTGCCGAAGCTTCTCCGGGGATACCGTGGACCTTTCTAGTGTGTTCACTGAGAAGAGAGCTGGATCTGAAGTACCGCACACATGACTTGCACTGGTAAAAGGGGCTTAATGGTTTGTTCGAAGGTTTCGGTGACTGGTTACGTTTTGTTTGTTTTGAAATGGAGAGGTGCCCAAGATCTTTGTTAAAGGCGTGGAGACCTTAAACAGAAAAAACAAACACAGAATAAGCATTTCAATGTCAGAGACATTTGTAGAAATCTCATTATTTCTAAAAGTTGAAAACGAGAAACACTCTAAAATTACACCAAGGGGCGGATTCTCGGACAGGGATTAGATTTAGACAGGCCTAGGCCTCATTTTAATCATAACATTTAAACAGCTTTTACAAATGTGCCTTACAAAAAAACATAACTGGTGTCTTGAGATAAAACCACATGATATATATTTTGAGATCTATCAGTGCAAGATTTTTCAGTTAAGACAACATAAATAATTTATACATAAATGTCAAAACATTATGAACTTTATACGGCAATTCTAGAACCAAATGAAGATAAAAGCAACACATTTTGATACCTGCGTCCTTTTTCATCGAGCTGTCATGATTATTGGTCGAGTCTTCGTCATCTTCTATTGGACTGAGGGAGTTTAAGGAGTTTGATCTGGACCTCCGGGGCGACTCGTCGTCCTCTCTCACCTCTGTGGGCTGTAGGAAAGCCGTGTGGACGTCTTGTATGTGCGCCTTCAGCTCATCATTAGACTCTGCACGGAAATCACAGCCATCACACTGCAGCACTTCCATTGCTCAGCACTCCCTGGAAAATCAGGGAAACCTGGTGAAAGAGAGAGAGAGAAACACGTCATCCAACAGAATGAAAACTAATAACAACAATATACTGTATATTATATAAGTGCTGCAGACAAGCGTTCATGTAGAGCATTGTGTTTTGGGTTTGATTCTCACACTGACAATACAAAAAAATCGATATCTTGAATGCACGAGAAGTTTCTTTTGGATAAACTTTGCATGAATGCAAATTTAAATATATTTCATTGTGTGAATGACATATTATGCACTTCTGAAAATGCAAATAATTCTTTTTTAGCAAGTGGTTAGTCAGTCTGTAGCAGGAACAATATCTAAAGAGGGATTATGGGATTATAAAGCGCAGCTGGAGAACACCAGTGGGTCTTCATATCTACATCAGATCTTCTGGAATAAGATTGAGTGAATCCGCTGAGGGATGAGAAATGCTGAGGTGAAAACACAAAGGATTATGGGCCGGGCAGTCATTATTATTACATCCTATGACCCAAGAGTACCCGGCAATCACATCAATCAATGACACAAAGCACAGTTTGATTCAGTCCTGATCAATATAGTTTCATTTTCACAGCAGGGACATACTGTCAAATCTCTGCTTTATTTTAGAGTTGTGCAATATTGTGCTAGATTGTCATAAGACACATTTTCTCGATAAACAAATGTATGGGTTTAACAAGACTAAAACGAGCAAATCAGCACAGCTCTCAAATGAAGTCCAAGTTTACCATTGAATGACAAACGAAAGAGAACATTACAGCAACATGTTTTAATACAAGTGTCACAATCAGCACGTGTTTAAAGTCTTCCTGCCATGCGAAGATTAAGATTACATGCGCTGCACGTCAAACATACTGAATGTTGTAAAAACAAACAGAAGTTTAGTGTTGAGGATCCAAACAGAATCTATTTCAACAGAAAACTGAGATGATCCATAAGCAGAGGGACAATATCAACACAAATTCATCAAGTGAAATGATCATATACCGGAAAAAAGAAAATGCTGTCATCATTTCCTCACCTTCATGTTGTTCCAAGTGTGTATAAATGTCTTTGTTCTGTTGAACACAAAAGAAGATATTTTGAAGAATGTAAGACAGCAAACAGTTCTGCGGCACTTTTGACAACCATTGTGTTTTTTCCTACTATGGGAGTCAATGGGGATCGAGATCTGTCTGGTTACAAGCATTCTTCCAAATATCTTTCTCTGTCTTCATCAGAACAAAGACATGTAAACAGGCGAGTAAATGATGACAGAATTTTCATTTTTGGGTGAAGAAGCCCTTTACAGTTTTAAGAAACCCTTATGAACATGAAACATGTTTTACTACAAATAAAACCCAAAAACTATGGTTAGTATAATCAAACCGTAACTACCACAAATGAACTGTGGTTTTCATGCAGTAACCATAGTTTACCATGGTATGGGTAGTAAAACTGTGATTGTCCAAATGGTAACCAACTCGAATAGAAAAAAACATGCTAAACTTTGACTATCGTGAAAGCATGGTTAGTTTGGGGTAAAAGAGGTTTCAGATGAGCAGACGTCACATGAGCTGTCAGATGTTGAGCTCTTGTCACTGGTGTCAACCTTCATTCGGTCTCATTGTGTGTCGAGGTCGAGTTTCAGTGTTGAAGAGCTCCACCCTGAACTCACAAGACAACAATATCTCAAGAATCCCTGAGGTTTGGATGGCGTGAAAAAAACCAACAATAGAAGCAGCCAGCGGCTCATCTGTGTGAACGTGAAAGAGTTCAGCCTCGGATCAGACACGGCGCTTCACACGGCGCTTCACACACACACACACACACACACACAACCGTACAGCTTCAACCGCAGCCATTTTAACCGCACACGTGTGTGTTCAGTCAGAGCGTAACATGGACTCACAGATCAGATCCTCTCACAGATGACAGAATCTATGCAGCAGATGTACAGTACCCACAAGCCTCTGCACCAACAAACCAGCAGAAAATAATAACCTGAGCTTGAAACACCTTAAAAATACATGTTCTTTAACAACTTTATTGCATTCAGTAACATTCTTTAGGTGATTCTAGTCGAAAGAGAGGACGAATTCTGCGCATTCTTACAATGACTGTGACATCTTCATATGTGAGCTCTCTGCTTCAACACAAACACACACAAGACTGTAAACCAGTGTAGTGATTCTCTCACCGACTAACCCATCACACAAACACATGCAATCGGTCACAAACAAACACTCATGTCCTCAAAACACCTTCACAGAATCACCGACAGATCGTCATGAACACGCAAAGTATGCCTGAAGCTCCGAGTTTCAGATCGGAGAAAACATCTGCGGCCTGGAGGTGAGAATGAAGACGAGCCAATGAGTCTGAAGACATTCCTGCTCCAACAAACCCTCCGGATAACAAAATCACCAGCAACTCCAGACCACAACAGATAGTGAAGAAGAAGATCTGAAGAATCATGTGCTTCATCACTTATCCAACATCAGACAGACCGTGAGAGACAGAGAGAGTTTGTCTGTCAATTCAATAAAAGCAAGCTTAAATCGAAATAAAGAGAGAGACAGATTGGGGGGTTTTACTTTCTACATAAATGTTTTCACAATGACAAAGCCGTTTTACTGAAAAGATGTTTTGAAGGTTGAAACCATGTAAACTAAACCTAGATGCCCACAGCGAGGAGTCAAGAGATAAAGAGACAAAGGAACTGAAGATTCGTGTTCTATCACTTCACGCTCACGGTGTGGAAGAAGAATCTTCAGCCAACGAAAGAAAAGAACCATCCCCGGTCTCACGTGATAAATGTCACACCACAGTAAGACGGCACACAGTTTCCCAAAGTACACTTCCTGAAGCATGTTTCAGTTATTTCAGGATGAGCAGAGAATCATGCGACAGAAATAACCCTCCGCTCGCTCTCTGACTTCACACAAAAACAATTCAACGACAATCCTGACGGATCCGCCAAAGCTTCATTCTTTACAGTCAGTCTTGTGAACATCTTGACCGTCACTGTCGGTCATCTCTCAACTGCTTCTTTAAGAAACATGACCAACAACACTTCAGATCATGAGAGGAACGAGAAGACGGGTTTCTTCTTATCAGTGTCGCTCATATGAAGGTTCTCCATTATAACAGAAGAAGGTCCTAGTTCCTCAAAGCATCTGATCATGTGCTTTGACCTCAAATGAGGAAGTTTGAGATGATGGTCATGATAAAACATCTCTCATCTCACCTCGATCAGACAGATCTCTGGCACGGAGACGGAACATCTGAATCACAAACACTTTCCGTTCTCACCTGAAATACCGGATACACAAGATTCAAGTAAAACCAAACCAGCCACAGACAGTGATCCCTAAATCACGTGGCACATTCTGAAGACTCTATGAAATCACAGAAAGCACATTGAGACTATAATGCACATTGATATCGTCTCTTGTTCCATCTACACAAAATGCCGCATTATTTACACCCATTTTACCAAACAGATCTCACCCCATTGACTGCCATAGTGAAAATAAATACTATAGGAGTCAATGGGGGAGGAGATCTGTTTGGTTACTGACATTCTTACAAATATCTTCCTTTATGTTCATCAGAACAAAGACATTTATACAGGTTTGGAACAATCAGAGGGTGAGAAAATGATGACAGAATTTTCATTTTTGGGTGAAGTGTCCCTTTGAAGAGTTACTATTACAACGTCCTTAGAATGACATGTCCTGCCGTGCGTGATGTTGCTGTGAGTGAATGTCAGCAGTCTGACGAGTTGTAAAGCCGAAAGTGAACGAATAACAACCATTGGCTTGAGAAAAAAGGAATCGCGCGAAAGAGTCATCTTGTTGTTCTCATTTCAGTTCCGGGACAGATTTGCGTCACTCGGTGTGATGCCCGCCTACGTTCCATTTGCTGCACGTGGTAGACCAATCACAGCAGACTATAGACCTATGACCAATCAGATCAGAGTAGGCTGACAGAAAGGAGGGGATTAGATGGATGAATCGCCAAACGAATCATCTGAGAGACAATCAAGAAGTGAGTGAGGTAATAATAACTGGCTATTACTAGAAAACGAAAGTGTTTTTACACCGTGTGTGTACGTAAACTTGTTGTTGGACACTCCATAAACCAAAGCAGGACCGAGTAAGTCCGAGTAAAGTGACATTGATATATGTGTTCTGTGTTTGTCACACAACAGAAAAGAAAGTTATTAACCACCCAGCCAAAGTTGAATGGAGAAAAAAAACATCCAAATAAATAAAATGTTATCAAAGACTCTCTGCTCTCAAAAGCTGGGGGCGTGTCCGCTGAAGCCACGCCCTCTCACATGCTCAGTCCCCAGCCCAGTAGGATATGTGAATTATGCGAGTACGTTTTATAGGAGGATTTGAATTAAAACACGTGCGAGTCAATTCGAGTGATATTCATCAATAGATAATTCACGAGCAGGTTAAAAGGTATTCGTACTTGGCGTGCTGTCCGGGGAGAGGGCTCCGAGCCCGGGTACTAGCCCAAACCCAGAGCACGGTGTGGTTACTAAAAGCAGCCAGCAATGTTCAAAGACAGCATTTGTGCACGGAGGCAGCTTAAGCCGGGCGAATTCTGATGGTCAGAAGACCATATGTCCACGCACACGTCACGAGTGAGTAAAACTGAGAAGTGTACGGAGGCAGTGAAACATGACACGGTTGTACGACCTGCCGATTTCCCAAGCAATCATATGAAGTTCCGCACCAAAAACATGGAGTCAGAAGAAGAGATTGCTTTCTTTGTTGCAGCAATGGCTTGCGAAAGAATAATTAAGAAAAGAAAAGAAAAGAAAAAAGGACATGGCAAAGAATTTGGTTGAAGAGAAGAGAACAGCATGGACTTTCTGTTCGTCAAAAACAACTTGAGGTAATAACGTGCATGTTTTGATGTGGTCACGGAAGATATCAAATCAATCATAGCGTGTCACACAAGTTTATGCAAATAGTAACTCCTGATTGGTCGATTTCAGATAGATCAACAAATCGGCAACAACATACACGTCACTGTTTCAATCCGATAGCTCCCGAACTTTTTCGACATGTTTAAAAATGATCGGGAGGTCGGGAAGTGATCTTAAGGCACTCTGCTCGTAATTCATCGCACAAGATACAAGCCGCGACCATACGAACATCAACGATTTCCTCGCGATTGGAAAAAAATCACCTGCGAGCTCATTCGACAGCAAAAATCGCACCGTGTACACCCGCCTTTAGAGAGACAGGCTTCATAGGCAGCGTAACGGAATTCTATTTGAATTATAAACAGAGAGCGTCTTTGCTATAACTAATCACATATTTAAAAACTACAATACTAATTTCTCGATAGAAATGCAATCAGAAGTTACTGAAAGTGAAAATTAAACTTACATTTATACAAAACTATCCTCCAACGGGCATTTCGGCCACCATTTTAGATTTCGAGCTTGAGCCTTCTCGACCAATCACGTTCCTCGCATGTTGTTATGGAAACGACAGGTCTCCGTCATTGGTTAGCTGTGAAAAAGGTGCTTGAAAGGACGTTTTTAAATAAAAAAGGAACTTTTTTTCAACCTCAAAAGACGCTCTGAGCTGCAGAAAAAGACGCTGGCGCTGGCATTTAAAAAAGCGCTCAGGACTTTTTTAAAAACATTATAATTTTACGCTAGCAGCTTAAAAAAAAGAAGTCAAGTGTGAACACAGACAGCTTTGTCTATTTGTAGTGGTTCTCTCTTGAGCTGATAAGGTAGATGCTGAGATTGCTGATAGCGAACCAGCCGGGTGGATTATCTGCTTGTGCTCATCTCGAAATTTGTTAATTAAACATCATTCACTGAAGCACGTCACGATCAAAGCAGTGATCCTCCTTCCGTTCGAGTCTGCGTTAACATTTGCTTGTTATATGGCGTGTGATTTGTTGGGCAGAGTGAGAGCCTGAAAGCGTGTGCGAAAAGCTTACAACCCTGAGCTCGTGACTGAGCAGACACCTGATGCTAGGCGCTCTAATGATAGGGGAGGGGCCATGCATGCTCGGACGCTCCGTTACGTCATCGATCCCCCGTTTTAGCCCCGCCCAAAATATCCTGATCAGAGAATTGGTGAAAAACTGTTTAACGGTATAACTCCATAATTCAGTACTACATACTTCCGAGTCTTTGTAATGTGTTTCAGCAAAACACTTCTAATATCTATAATGTGTTTAGAAACAATTCTCAGAATTCTCTTTACCTGTGGCCTGTATCACGAAGCGAGGTGAACAAACACGGAGTTGCAGAGTACGTTTTGAGTTGACAAACCCAACCTGGTTTAGATCGGGTTCAGCTGTAGCACGACGCTTGGTATAAACATTCTCTGTCAACTTCGGTTTGAGGCGCACGCACCTGAAAGTGTGACACGTGCGGCAAACAGCCAATCACACGGAACATGGAAAGCATCAGTTTGACTGACTTCTCTGGAGTATCAGCGCAATTCACTTTTCTGTTGAAGATGACGAGATCATTATGAAAAATGTCATGAATTGAAACACATTTACAAGGCAGGAATAAACACGGCTGCAGTGAGAGTTTGAGAAGGCAGCGACTGACTAAATCAATATAGAATCAACTGAATTTAAATTATTTAAATAGGTTTACAAGAGGGTTTAATATGTATGCTTCATTACTTTAAAAAGCTTTATATATAAAATTTTGGCTTTATACGAATATAGTTATATTATTTTAAATGCGGTTTAATATTCATTAATAAATATTAATTATCAACTCCTATACATTTTTTAGTATTGAATTGTATATTTATATTTATTAATTATAATACAAATAAACACTTAGCAGCAAAAGATTTTTCACTTTAAACTTTTTTTATTTGGAAAGAGAGATACATGGGGAGTGGCTTCACTGCGTCAGATATACGTCACTTTTCTCACAGCTGATTGGTCCAGTTTTGGTTTGCGATCTCTAACCCAGAATAAAACCTGCTCTGGAGCAGGTTAGCCGTGTAGCCTGAGTTACCATGGCGATGAAACCCGCTCAAGACCAATCCACCTTCTTGAGCCCCAAAACTCTGAGTACGCTCAAACTAAACACGAATTTACTGGGGAAAAAACAAAACCGGCTTCGTGATGCAGGCCTCTGGACTGAAAAAAAAATCACAAAATATTTACTCCAAGTCAAATAAGGACTTTGGACTGACAACACTTGGGTCAGTCCACATTTTCCCCAACCCTGCACTGAACCCAACATATTACAGAGTGTACTAATAAAGATCAAGTATGTAGTATGGACATTAAACAGCACAGTATTCAGAATATGAAGTATAGTAAACAATATAAGCTATTACAATCTGGACGCAGTTGTGTCTGTGACTTAAAGACTACGGACTAAAAATCTAACAGAAAATGAAAATAAATATACAGTATCTCACAGAAGTGAGTACACCCCTCACATTCATGTGACAACACTGAAGAAATGACACTCTGCTACAATGTAAAGTAGTGAGTGTACAGCTTGTGTAACAGTGTCAATGTGCTGTGCCCTCAAAATAACTCAACACACAGCCGTTACTGTCTAAACCTCTGGCAACTAAAGTGAGTACACCCCTAAGTGAAAATGTCCAATTGGGCCCAAAGTGTCAATGTTTTGTGTGGCCATCATTCTTTTCCAGCACTGCCTTAACCCTCGTGGGCTTCACAGGTTGCCACTGGAGTATATAATCAAATATTTCCTCAAATGTGAGGGGTGTACTCACTTCTGTGAGATACTGTACATCTTAAAAATCTCTCTTCTTAAAGACTACATGTTTTATTAAACCGACACAAACATGAATGTACTACAGCTAAAAACAGACCTACAACACATGGATGAGAGATAAACTTCACTGGTCTTTTCTAATATTCACATGAGCGGATGTGAGATCTTCAGCAGAGATGGGCTCATAATCTTCTTCCTCAATCCAAATCATTGCCTTTCATGTCTCAAAGCAAATCCCTTCCTGGAAACATATGGCAGGAGAAATAGGTCAGCCGTTAACAAATCCACACGAAGCTTCTCTTCCACTCATCCAGAACACAATTCAGACACCACTAACACCTTACTCTTCTTCTTCTTCTTCTTCTTACAAAACCAACACATTCTCCATTGAAACAGGTTAAAAACAAACCCGTTATAGACGTGACACAAACACGAAAGAAAAAGCTGAACTTCTCATGTGTACGTCTGATGAAGAAACGCACAACAGAATAACGCCATCAATGATTCACAACACTGAGACCGGTTACTGATACACCATCAACACAATCACACAACAACACCAGCGAACAAAAACACAAGCTGTAAAACCGTTTCTAAATGTCTGAAACGTTCCACTAACAACATCTTCAGAACGTTCAGCAAACATATGATGATGATAAAACACTTTTACAACATCTATTCAAATACACAAACTGACATGGGGTAATATTTTGGATTTGAAAATGAAAATGTGATTAATTGTCATTTATAACAAACACAAACGGTCTTCATCCTAAAAGAACTCGGAATGATTTGTTTTGGAGTGAAACGTGAGCTGGACATGTGTCATCAACCGCAGCAGGTCATTACACATTTAGAACCAGAATCATTGTGAGGATCTCACAATAATAAAACAACGTTTGACATATGAAATGTCTATTCGACGTAACACAGTTGTCAGGTCTGAAGATGATGATCTTCCACAGACTCACAGCGCTCAAACACCATCAAGATCAAACCACAAACATTCTTCCACAAGACGCCAGTCAACAGTCCCTCCCAATTCTGAGTCATGGTGTGTTCTTCTTCAGCGTGAAGGTGAAATCTGTATTCCTGCGAGTGATCTTCAGATGTTGTGCTCCGCTGCTCCTGACTGAATGATCTCCCGAATCAGCACGACTCCATTTCACGCGCCACACGAGCCGCTGCAGCGTCAAGGCAACCGCTGACACGCCGGTCATCCTCCATTTTGTGCTCCGCAAGAAAACACCGGCAGCTGCACAAAACCCAAAGGCCATTTGACAAGAGAAGAGACGTCTGACCTGCACACCAGCTCTTCTCCGCACGCGTGAAGAACAAACCTCATCAACATCTCCCATGTTTCTCGCAGACAACTCTCAAGAGCACAGTAACGCGTCTCCTCTAGAGATCTGGAAGAGGTTTTAACATCTGACAACATACCACAGACTGCAACCAGACATCAGATGTCTGAATTTAAAGGAACAGTTCACTTAAAAACCATCTCAAGCCTGTATGAATGTTTTTCTTCAGGGTGACCACTTTTGATCTGAGCTCTTCACATTCATTACAGCAGCTCTACATACACAAACATCGACTCTAGAGCTGGGGAATCCACGTCATCGTGCATTGCATTCTGGGCAGTCGCTGCCATGTTTTAGCACACGCTCAGCAGCGTACAATGAGGACAAAACACTGTATTTACGTTAGACTTTATAAGAGCTGCTTGCACTTGCTTGGAATAAATGGACTAATATTTGAATCCCTTGTTCATTCAAAGGAGAGCTCCCTTATGGACACGGAGCTACATCACAAATGACATTTCAAAAGTACTTTGCACATTTCTTATGGTGTGAGCACTTACATTAGGGCTGTCAGGATTATTAAATAATCCTCTCATCGCGATTGTTTGACCTCATGGCGATGGTGTCAGATCATCGCAATTATCGCACGTCTCTATAAAAGACACTAGGGGGAGCTGTAGTGCATCTGCATATTGCATATTTTAGTGTATATATTGTAACTAAAGCATGAAAATACTTGTAAAATGTACCACCACAACACAATCACTAAAAAAAAAACTAATGCATATACCATAAAAATAACCTGCAGTACAATTTAATATTATTTCAGTGTGAAAACCAGTCTACCAAAATCTCATTAACACACAAGTAAACTTATACTGTAGTCTTGCAAGTGAGAAAAAAACAGACTAGAAGCTTTTCTATGACTGACAGTATTTTAATGGTGGCTTCAATTCACACCTGATCAATTTACTTCATTTACAAGTATTTGGTGGTTGTATTATTGACAGGTAAAAGCCTAAACCGTAAGTATGATGACCCAATTTTTTCCGATGTATTTCCAAGAAAAAGACCATAGTCTTTATATTCAGAACAATATGGTCGTTTCAAAGCTGAATAAAAAATGTATGAGAATTAATCGACAAAGCCCTAAAACAGACAATTAATCGTCATAATCGCAACGATTTATTTGACAATTAATCGTCAGCCAAATTTCATAATCGTGACAGCCCTAATTTACATATTCAAGACGGCGGCGTTTTCAAAAAGTTGCACTTTCAGACCCCTTTTCAAAGGTTTGCGTTTTCAGTCGAAACGAACGGCTAAAACGCATCAAAAGTTTTCTCAGATCTGTTTTCCACACCGGTCATGAGAGCAGACAGGCAGTTCGTGACACAGAAGGCGTACTGCATTACAATGTGTTTCTAACGGCATAATAATAAACATTTAAACCTCCACCAGTTCCCAGTCTCTACTGCAGTGTCGGTGTCCTATCCTAAAGTCCCAGAATGCATTGCGTAGCTGTCGTCACGTTCTCATTCTCGATTACAGGAGATAAAGAAGATACTCAAATGAAATCCATTCCAAAGAAGTCCATGGAGTCCTCTGAGGTCTGAGAGAGAAACCTCTGAGCAAACGTTCATCTGAAGGCTTCTGGATTTCAGTGCTACACGACTTCACCGCTAAACTAATTTCCAAAATAACAAATCCATGATCAACATCACAGCTCAGCTCATCAGCCTTCTACATTATTGAGAAAGACTTGTTAACTCGGTTAACTGAAGGCGTCAGTCACGACTATGAAGCTGTTGGAAAGCTGACAGAACTGTAGTTTACACGCAACACCAGGACACACAGTAAAAACACGCACGCACACGTGACCTCGGTGTAAAACCGCACCACGCACAACAAAACTCTGTGAATTGAAGTGACCGTACAGTAAAAGTGTTTGAATGTTCACTCTTGATGGTCCAGTAAGACCTTTGAGAGTTTCGAGAGAGAGATTGAAAGACGCAGGACGCTGGAAAATCACCAGGACGAGTTTTCCCTCAAGAGATTCTGATGCTCTTGTTCACATTTCACAAGCCGCCGGCTCTTCCCATCAAACCTCATAACACATCACTGCTCTCAAACACAACACACACGCCACCCGAAGAAACACGACAACTCTAAACGAAGCATGGTTCTTAACAACTTGTCTTGAACCATGAATGATTTCAGACATCAGAAATATCAACATCAACAAACTCTTGAAATCTTGCAGTTTTAACTATATTATAAGATAGTGAGCATCTCAGTGTCTACATAGGGGGCTCCCTTATAAAGCCACACTGACAAACATCATACAGTGACTGAATGATTCACACAGACAGCGACTCGTTCATGAGTATCATTCACGAATCACGAACCATGCGTATGCACAAATCTGCGTGTGAACGAACGCTTTCACAAACAAATCATGATTCACAAAAACATTCTTAATAAAATTTATTCTGAATACAAGAGAAAAGCTAGGAACCGTTGAAAGCACACGTACGCAAAAATCACCAGTCTCGAAGACAAAATGCATGTTTCATCTTAGGATAATAGTTATATATTTTAAATATATACACAGTGCTTTGATGTTCTGGATCATTTAAGCATGATAAATATGCAAAAAAAAACCAGGAAGGGGCAAATACTTTTTCACAGCATTGTATGTGAAAAGGTCAGAAGTCTGTAACATATCGAATTCTTATAAGGTAAAGGAGCAAAAACAGTCCGTTTCATTGAAGGGTATTGAGAAAGGGTGGAAAACAGTCATAAAAAAACAAAAGACGACTGCTTTTGATGCAGAAAAACCCCTCAAGTCAGAGCCGATAGCCTAGTGGGCAGTGCTCCGACATGTGGGGCGACCCGGGTTCGATTCCCGTCTCGTGGTCCTTTCCCGAACCCACCCCCTTCTCTCTCCCACTTCTGCCCTCTCTACCACTAAAAGCTGTACAATTAAAAACTGGCAAAAAACAAATCTAAAAAAAAACTCAAATATCATTAAATGTTGAATACAAAAGACCTTTATATAATATTTATATAAGTCCTTTATAATATTTGAATCTCTAGACACAATTTCAAAATCAGGAAGGGGGCAAATACTTTTTCACAGCACTGCAAATATATGTATATAAATAAAATTACGCGTAGATGTACATTTAATTTTAAAATGATTTCATCATATACAGTGAAAGAATAGGAAAAGCTGCGTTAGACTATAGCTCGAGCTGCGAGGTTTCTCTGTATAACAGCGCTTTTACAGCCGGCTAAAAGGTGTTTTATTGTGCATGAACTGACTTTGTGCACTTGGCATTACTTGCGAGAGTGCGTCTAGACAGCGTCACATGGGGTTGCATGGAGTAACTTTGACTATAGTGACGACAGGTGGGGTCAAGGAAAGGTTAGGAGGAAAGCCCTAATATGGAGATGGACTGGGTGTGTTTTATGCAAATGACTAAACTAGTGCACGCTGCCGCTCATTTAGAATACTCCAAATTCACCAACATTAGGACAAGGTTAAGAACAAATTCACGGGTTGTGAATTAGGCGTAACGTTTTCGCGGGAGGTTCAAATGTGCGTATAAATACGTCAAATCTACGCAATTATTAATGAATGAGACCCAATGTCTGGTCACTTCAGGAGCGCTGAAGACTTTCAGACCAATTTAGATTCTCTCTCATGTGCATTTTAACCGATGTACTATTTTAGTCACCGTTACTGTTCATGTCAGTTTAAAACTTTCACACCCACACGAGAAATATGTCACGTCCTTTCTACTGATTTCACCCACTAGTGTAAAAAGATCCTACTCGTTCTGTGTATAATACTGTTTCCACAACATACAATTGCCAGCGATCCTTCTTATGACATCTGATCTCAGAAACTACCTTCAGAAACCTCCTGTATGAGTTTCTTTCTTCTTCAGAACACAACAGAAGATATTTTGAAGAATGTTGACGATCAAACATAGTATGAACATAAAATCACAGAGACATTTCTCAAAATATCTTCTGATGTGTTCCACTGAAGAAAGACCCACATACAGATTAACAACCACATGAGAGAGAATAAATGATGACAGAATTTACATTTCTGGATGAGCCGTCTCTTTGAATTTCCAACATCACTACTGGAAAAACGTGTCCACGGTGTCTGGACTGCAGCTGCAGGGTCTGAAGAACAGCATACAGACATCAGATCTGTACAACTCAAACGCTTCACCTGAGCGTACAGAAAGAGAATAATCATCGGTTTGTATTTATAACCTCCTGTCTACCAGAAGAACCAGTAACAGCGGTGACATTCAAGTCATTCCGGTTATGCAACGAGTCTTCAACACTTCCTCTTCAGCTCACCGTTATAAACACAACATACATGACTGCGAGTTCCTCTTATGAAGAGCTCTGTCTGTGGATCATGGCCAAACTTCAGAGAACATCTCACGGCGTCAGGCTGGAAAAACTGCTTAAGAAAGTTCCATGTCTAGACCGAAAACCTGCAGACCAAACACACGGCTACACGACGGAAAACTACACGCAACACGCTGCCAACAAGCTAAAACCATCGCCGAAACAGTGTGAAAGATGCGAGACCCATTAATATATTAACTCACACCAGCGAGATCTCCCTTCCTTCCAACCGACTTGGACACGAGCACCTCCCAGTTGAGCGGGACAGAAGCGAGCGGACCCGAGCGACAAGACCACCGCTGTTCCCTCTCAATGGACGCCTTGTCCTGCCTCGGCGCTCGGCCTCTATAAGAACAGAGCTGAATGTTTCCACACACATCTGCAGAGCTCTCAGGACCTACGGAGCGACAGAAACTCAAAACACTGGATCATGTCTGAAAGTTCATCTGCAGAATCATTTCAAACGAACTTCTGAAGAGGAATAAGAAACTCCAGTGATGAAATGAAATACGAGAGCTCTGATCTGAATCCATTAAAGCCTCCCGCAGACACACACACACACACACACACACACGACAGACCGTCTGCACAATGACACACTCCTGGAAACGCTCTTAAAAATAAACCTGCTATAAAAGCGCTCTTTGCAGCGATGGCGTAGAAGAATCTTTGGTTCCCCAAAGAACCGTACAGTCAAATGTTCTTTAAAAAATCATTTGTATCTTTTAATTGTCTGTAGATAGAAGCTTTTCCACATAAAGAAACAACAGAAAGGTTCTTTATGAAATATTTCAATATTACTGTTCATATTACTGTTTGATACGGCTCAATCAACCTTTACTGCCAGAAAAAAATCAATCACACAGAAGACCTTAAAAATAGAAGCTCAGACACATAGAAAGCAATCTGACATCTTTAGAGCTCAAACAATGACAAATAAATAACATAAGTGCTTGTACACAGCGATGAACTACAGGCTGACCTTAATCACTGCCATTAGAAATGTTCAACTCCAACCAACCACATTTGACTCATTCTTGTTATCATTAATATTATTATATGTATTTTTCTGGTCATCAACTTGCAACAAATGCCAATTGATTGATCCAAGTGTGGTTTACTGCAAAAAACATTCGTCATCATTCACATATGACATGAAATCATATAAAGCAGAAGAGTGGCTGTGTGAAGATTATATAACGTATGATTTCTGTACATAACTGCTATAAAAGTAGCTCAGAGGTGTGTGTGTGTGCGCGTGTCCAATGCATCATGTCCAGAAAAGGCCCACTGAAGCATTTCAATCGGCTTTTGTGTGTTGTGTTTCTTTCTCTCAGGCTGCGTGAAGAACAAACTCTGAACTTCTGCCTCTTTCTGAGGCCTCACGGCACTCAAACATCCATTTTACAGCCCAGTTTCCTCAACATCAAAATGGAAGCCCAAACACAGAAGAAAGAAAATCATCTTTCATTTGCCCTCGTGATGTAAAGCTTCAGAGACACTCCAGCGGTCTGCTCTTCACCCTTCTCAAACCTAAAATAACACACGGATCAGAGACGCACATCAAGTGTGACAGAGCCGACCACAATTCAACAAACATCTCCAAAACCAAATCATCTGAGCCGAATCACCGCGTGAACAATTCATGTGTATAGATCCATGTCATAAAACCCCAGACGATGTTGATATGCCAGTGCAATATAACAACATCTGAGCTGCAGAAATAGGTTTATTCTGTACTTATGAGCGTAGATGAAGTGACCGAAAGAAGACCGCGCGGTCTCTTCACAAAACACCCTTCTCGCCTTTAACATTCAAAATGATTCAAATCAAATCTTCACATCACTGCGTCTCCTCTCACGCAAGCATTCACCCGCTCGACCTGCAGAACATCTGAAGATTTATTCTGAATGATGGAGGTTTTCTTAACCAGCCCCGTGTTATCATAAATAATACCAATCCAATGAATCGAAGTAAATACATTTCAATGAAATCATGTTAATTATACAGAAACATTTAGAATCGAGTCAAACAGATGCGATTCTAATGTAAATAATCAGCTCATAAATGGACCAAATCCAAAACACACAAACAACAGTCTGATACACACGCATGAACACACTCACTTCAGTCCAACACCTAGTGAGGGGTCTATAGACAACTGCTTTCTGAGACACACTGCTTATTCTCATTAAAGTGATGCCTTTGTGTTCAACGTGACAAAGAATTAAAGTCATAAACAACACTCACTACCAGTTTCGTTGACTGATCAACCGCCAAAAATACTACACAACCGTTATATCACTTACTTCAACAACACACTGGGCTAAAATGAGCTTTACATCTCATGTGTTCATTTTTACTTTCGACAGAAAGCAAATGTTGTGGTGTGAACTGTAAGTCAGGCTTTGAGATGAACACGCTTCACGCCGGACCTTCATGAAAAGTGGCTCACCGGTGCGCTCAACAGTTGCATAAGACAGCTTTCAGCTTTTCAGGTCAGACGCTCCACCCCATGAAAGTCATTACTGTGAACCACAACATGGCACCAAAACATTCCCACACAAGAGGAACAGAAAGCAGGCGCACAGGATATGAGAACATGAGCTTCACTAATCCATCAAAGACACAAACGTATCCTTACAAAATCCATAATCCAGATCTAAAATCTATAGATGATCAAACATCTCAATGCATGTCATCAGAGCTCCATTAAGGCATAAAGAAGCTGCACAGATGTGTTCAAACCTGAACAAACAGCTCATAAGCTTCATGCGAAAGAACCTGTTTGCCTTGACATGGGAGACGTGCCACCATTTTGAGTTCCTCTGGCCTGCGTCTGTCGCATTGAGACTGTGTGTGTGTGTGTGTGTAGCGCTGTCTTTGTCAGCAGGATTTCACAGTGGCCAGAGTGATTGCAGAAGGACACACACACACACACACAGAGAGAGAGAGAGAGAGAGAGTTCTCAGTGCTTTAGAGAAACAAACCGCCTCACAGTTTCCTGACATTAGAAGAATATTCCTCACTGAAGCTCAGTGCAAAGAAATAACAAGCACACACACGACATTATATCAAAGCTTCACTTTCAGCTCTGAGCAGAAGACATCACAACACTCAGGTGCACGAGGACGAGTTCAGTTTTAACGGATTCACAAGTTCAAAAGCCCGAATCGCGCGCATGCACGAGTTTATTCACAACTACCGCATCTCCAAACGCGCTCGAATGAAAGTTCCTGTCGTTTCAGCGCAGAAAGGCTTGAAAAAGATCTCGTGAAGGTCACGGCAGAACATTAGACAGCGTTACCATTCTGAACTCATCGTGACCCTTCAAGCACGACATCAGGCATAATGCAGACAAACTTCAGCGTGAATAAAACGCGAGTGAAATGCGTGACCGTGTCTCACTGTAGCTCCATGTCCAGGCGGTGGAGAAACTCCACCTTTGTTCTCCATTGAGACTCCAGCGAGACTCCATTTTCCCTGCGTGTCATTGTGAAGCCGCGACAACAAACGCGCCCGCCGCCGCTACGCCGTAACATTATTTTCACGCCGCCACATTGTAACGTCACAGCACGTAGTGAGCGCGTCGCGTCGCGCCTCTAAATGGAAGCGAAGCTACAAATCCGCGCAATGGCTTCCATCGCGGTGAAAATCTGCCGCCGCACCGGCCGCGTTTCACTCCGGACCGAATCACCGGCGCGCGATTCCCGACGTTCTGCCCGGACGAAGCGCGCTCGGCCGCTCTGAAGCTCCAGCGACGCGGGAGGGTGAAGGTGTCAGACGGGGAGCGTCGGTTCGGTTCGATAGCCTGTCCGATCCTCTCGGGTCAGCGCGAGCTCAAAGAAGCAGCAAAAGCGCTTTTCCAGGTCATTCCCAAAGCGCGCCTCACCAAAGCGTCGAGCGCGTTATTGTGGATCGGTAAGAGCGAATACTCACGGCTGGATCCTGGATCGAGATCTTCCGTGAAGTTGTTCCCGGTCTACAGCAGCAGGACGATCGCCATCTTCTTCTTCTTCTTCTTGTTCCTGAGCGCAGCAGCTGCAGATGACCTGAGCTCCGGGTGTCTCTGAATAATGAGCAGCCTCACAGACAAGGAAGACAATCTGCTAAGCAGGCAACACAAAGAAGTTTTGGAGTCTATCAAGCACCAGAGGGTGCACAAGAGTTTGCGATGAGACTGTGAGACGACAGCGAGGTCCAGAGCGCCTCTCATGTCTCCAACACTGATGATGGACATCTGCAACATGGACGCACATACGACATGTCATATCATCATCATCAGCAGCCATATAAGCGCGCTTCCTTATAGAGCGCGCTCACGTGACCTGACATCCATACATCCATAGATAGATAGGTAGACATTGAATGGAACAATTATTTAGACTTCGTTTTTGAATATTTTAGTTTAGCACATATGCTTATGAAAATCAGTTCTTCGCTGGTTAACATCTCAACTCCATTTAATATTTCACTAAATAAAAAAAACACACAATGACTTGATGCCATGAACATGTCAATTTCTCGTTTTGCTCCAATGTGTCTTACCATTTAAAACATGACAGTATTTTTAGGCTTCAGACTGAGATTTCCACCAGTGGACCAAAGAAAGCCTTCATGATGACATCATCAGTGCAGCAGAATGGACGAGGACACGCACACACACACACACACACACACACGCAGAATAAAGACTCTTGAGGTTTACATTTGAACTTGAGGGTCTCAGACACAGACAGAGAGACGACGTAATTGATGCAGATTCTCTGTTAAACTGAGGATTGTCTGATGGACATTCACAGAGCCGCAGTGTTTCTGCACACTTGTGTGTTTGTTCTGCAGGTCTTGTTTCATGGGCCCTTGACACGCTGGTTAATTCGCTCTTAACCACCTATTCATAACCCATAACTCAATGAGTCTGAATGACACAGAACACCCAGCGTCATAAATCACTCACGTGAAAATAACTGGAACTGTGTTTCTTGCCAAAAAGCCCATCAGAGCTGTTGTTTTGAGGATGTTAAACATTACACCTGACAAATGATTATGTCATTATTAAATCAATGTCATGTGTATTTCACAGTAAACGTGGGTCTCTCTGAAGAGCTTTAAATCCTCCAGAGGACACGTCAAGTCAACATGAAATCAAAATGCAATCTCGTGTTTGTCTTCTTAATCTTAGTTTTAAACAACTTTTCCTTTAAACCTCGATCATGTCACACAGACACTTTCACAATTTCACTCATGAGATAAATGAACTGTTCATATTCAATCTGTGGCTTCATTACAAAATACACCACATTACAGATGTAAAAGAATTCATTCACCCAAAAGAATAATTCTGTCATGATTTACAGATGATCTTGGGGTAAATATTTGATCATTTGTCCATTCATTAAACTGAAGGTTGGTTGGTGTTGTGAGCAGTAGATGTGCAGTCATCTGTCATCCGTGCTTTAGCGTTCATCATGATGCTGTTCAGAGAGAATGACAGACACATTTTCATTTAGGATGTCCACCGAGAGTGTGAAATGAAAGAAAAGCCGTGTTTGTTTCTCTCAGCTGAGCTTTAAATCTTCAAATCTTCATCTGCTTGACTTCCCAAACTCATGTTTCAGGTTCATATTTAGACACAGACCGGAGTAATAGATAGTAACCTTGCAGAGATGATGAGTTACCGCGGTATTCTCCCTTAAGGGTCACAGATGCACCTCATTAAAAGCATCTGACATCTTAAAGAGCACATAACATGAGATGATGAAAATGACATGTCATGCAGTGTGTAATGTTGGCGTGTTTGAAAGTAAGCAGTCTGCCAAGTTGTAAATCCGAAGGTGAATGAATATCAAAGTTATTGGCTTGGAAAAAAGGGAGTCGACTCCGAATCACGCAAACAAGTCGTCTCTAGTCCGAGTCGCGAACCGCCGTGGATTTACGTCACTACATATAGTCCCCGCCTGCGATTTGCTAGAACTGCCAGTGAAAACTGCACTCTTCTCCCCCAAACACTAGCTCGTGACCTCATTCACGGTAGACCAATCACAGCAGACTAGACCATCTGACCAATCACAGCAGACTAGACCATCTGACCAATCACAGCAGACTAGGCCAGCGGAAAGGAGGAGATTAGACAGATGAATCGCAGAGCGAATCGCAAGTCCAGTACGGTGTACCACAGGGCTCAGTCTTAGGGCCTCTGCTCTTCGCATTATACATGCTACCTCTAGGAGATATAATAAAGCGACACGGAGTTAGCTTTCACTGTTATGCTGATGATACTCAACTTTATATTTCCTCGAAGCCTCATGAAACACAGCAGTTCCATCGAATAATGGAATGCATAGTCGATATAAAAAACTGGATGAGTAACAACTTTTTATTACTGAACTCGGACAAAACGGAAGTGTTACTTATTGGACCGAAAACTGCTATAAGTAACAACCAAGAATACTGTTTAACTATTGACGGATGTTCCATAAAACCCTCGTCGTCAGCAAAGAATCTTGGCGTTCTATTCGATAGTAATCTGTCATTTGAGAGCCACGTCGCCAACACCTGTAAAATTGCGTTTTTCCATCTTAAGAATATATCTAAACTACGTCATATGCTGTCAATCTCAGATGCAGAGAAGTTAATTCATGCATTCATGACATCAAGACTAGATTACTGTAATGCACTGTTAGGTGGTTGCCCTGCAGGCTTATTACAAAAACTCCAATTGGTCCAAAACGCGGCAGCTCGAGTTCTTACACGTACAAAAAAGTATGAACATATTAGCCCGGTTCTGTCAACCTTGCACTGGTTACCTATAAAGCATCGCGTTAACTTTAAAATCTTGCTTATTACCTATAAAGCCTTACATGGTTTAGCTCCTCAGTACTTGAATGAACTCCTTTTGTATTACAGTCCTTCACGTGCATTACGCTCTCAGGCGTCCTGTCAGTTGGTAATACCTAGAATTTCAAAATCAAGTGCAGGTGGTAGATCCTTTTCCTATCTAGCGCCTAAACTTTGGAATAGTCTTCCCTGCACTGTCCGGGAGGCAGACACACTCTGTCAGTTTAAATCTAGACTAAAGACGCATCTTTTTAATCTTGCATACACTACTCTTCCATAATATAAATCTTCTGAGGGTTTAGGCTGCATTAGTTAGATCAACCGGAACCAAAAACACAACTGATGTACTTGTTGCATCAAAGAGTACAGAACAGTACTCTACTCTCAGCCAGTCTTGTCTCATTGTTCCAAGGTTACCACAGCGAGCAGGATGCAGTTCATGGCCTGACCTGATGGTAGAGCGGAGAATGGGAAGTGGGGACCTGACAAGAGCTGAGATGATAGAGCTGGATAAAGAAGGACGCGGTCTCTTGACATGTCTTCACCACAAAATTTCAAATGCTATTAGATTATTAATGATAATCTTAAACTATAATTTATTTTATTATTAAGTTTATTTATTTTATTTAGCCTTGTTGTGCAAGCTCTCTGGAGCTTGTGCAGAGGCAGCAGCTTTTGCCAGAGGGGAACTGGAATCCCCTGGTTGGGCCTGGGTTCTCCTGAGGTTTTTTTTCTCGATTAGAGTTTTGGGTTCCTCGCCACCGTTTGCATACTGTTTTTTGCACTATTTGCCTGGCCGGGGGGGCTGCTTTAGAATTTTAAAGTTTTACTTAATTAATATTGCATATAGGAATTTATAGTCTGTTATATTTGACCTGTGCTTCTCTCTCCTTTATCTTAAATGTGTGCTCTCACTGTGCGTGCGTGCGTGCGTGCGTGTGTGCGTGTGTGTGCGTACTTGTCTGTGTACGTGTGTGTGTGCGCGTCCGTGTGTGTGTGTCTATGTCTATGTGTGTTAGTACGTGTTCATATTGTGTGTGTGGAGTGTTTTGTATGTGGGTGTGTCTGTCTTCTGTGTTTTCAACTTTTTCTTGTTTTTACAGGTACAACTTTAATTATTTTGCTTATAGTCAATATGTCTCATGTACAGCTGCTTTGTATCAATGAAAATTGTAAAAAGCACTATATAAATAAATTAAAATAAATAAATAAAATAAATAAACATTTAGTAATTTAGCAGACTAAAAACTACTTCAAACCCATCTCTTCTGTGAATACTTGACAGACAAATGAGAAAACACTAACCCTCTCTCTTTCTCTCAACAGGAAGTGGTCTGGCTTTTGTTGAAACTAGTAACTTTGTATTAGCACCTATTGTATTATTGCTCCTGTATGACATATCGCTTATTGCTCCCTGAACTCTCTGTAAGTCGCTTTGGTACCAAAGAAAATAAAGAATATATACAGTATATATATAGTGCGTGCATGTGTGTGTGCATGAGTATGGTAAAAAAGGAAAAAATACATGTGCAATGTCAAACTAATGACCCTCTTTTTTCCTTCTTGGCCAACCAACCAATCACAGTCTTTAAAAGACATAGCAATGGGGTCAGCGCCGCCTCCTCACTAAGATAAAAGTTTTGGCTCCGTCCAAAATCCCATATTGTGACAGTACTGAATGTGAATAAGTAGCTCCCTATCGGCCGTTAAAACAGTAAGTTCTGTATAGTATGAGTGGTAGGTGTATGAATACATTTGGGACACACTGTGTCCGCCATGTTTTATGGTCATGTGACCCGTATGCTCTTTGACCTATGACGTTAACAACAACCTACACGTGAGCGTCGATAAAAGCATCATTTAGTCACGAGAAATTCATTTATTGGCACTTACATTAAAAACAGACGGAAGTTTTCCGCTATATTTATTTGATTTACTTTTGAAATGTGACCGTTGCTCAGCTCCCGTGGCATCATGGGATAGAGAAGTGTCCATACGATCCACCCTCGCGAATCTCGGCGGAAGCAGTAGACCATCCGGATATTTCTTGCCTACTGAGGTTTCGGACATACTATTCATTTAAGTGAAGTGAGTGAAAGTGACCTATTAGTCAGATATGGTGACCCATACCCGAAACGTGACCTCTGCTTTTTAACCCATCCAGAGAGTAGTGAACACACACACACAAGTGGTGAACACACGTACACCCGGAGCAGTGGGCAGCTATCACTGCAGCGCCCGGGGAGCAAGTAGGGGTCAGGTGCCTTGCTCAAGGGCACCTCAGTTGTTACCCGCCAGCCCTGAGAATCGAACCGGCAACCTTCTGGTCATGAGTCCAACTCTCTAACCATTATGCCACGACTGCCCTGCCTTAGTATCGAAAGTAGGCGATTTCAGATGTAGCCTTTGTCTTTTCATCGCTCAGAGTTGCTCTCAAGTTGGTCCTGAATCGTTTTTAAGCTAAGACTCCTACGTAGAAGTTTTTAAGCTAAATTTAGAGCTTTCTTAGAGGATTCTTAGACGCTTTAAGAATATGGGCCCAAATGTCCGGTTAAACTTTCACACCTCAGCACCAAACAAACCTGTACTTCTCAAATAACTGTGAAGAAACGTTACCTGACCCATTTCATGATGTTCACAAGCTCAAACAAGAACAAGAACTGTATTAAAACATGCAGAATGTTCAACAAGAAGAACATGTAGAACAAATGGATTGAGACTGACCTCTTTAAATGTCTGAGAAATGAAATGTTTGTCATTGACACAGAAATGTGACCGTACAGATCATCTCAGCTCAGTATATTCCACAGATCACCATGACATGTGATTTTTCTCTTGTGCGTGAAATAATTCATATAATCTGATTATTTATTTTGGGAGCAAATCTACGAGAGAAACTCCTTTGAACATTTTCTGATGAAACAAGATAGACTAAAGAAGCAGTGAAGCATCTTGATTTGTAAGAGGCGTCCTGATGTTTTCTGCTGATCTCAGATGATTTCTTCTGTTCAGGATGAGCTTTGAGTTTGTGAAGCTGATCCGGGATCAGGACGGGCGGGGTCCTCCCACCCAGAGCGTGGTGCATGCTGTCTGGACATATGGCCGGCGCTGTAAATCTGATTCATTTGGGAGGACCAGGACAGACTGCAGCAGGAAAACCCATCGGCTCCGGCCGCACGCTGCCAGGTTCTCCTCCAGAGCGGCTAAAAACAGACAAACACACGTCAACCGCTCAGATGGACCCGCTGCGCTGGGGTCTCGGGTGGTACCGGGTTTGAAGAAGAAAAAACACTGCATCCAAAAATATTCACACGGCTTCCGTCACAGGTCATGTGACACAGAGAATCAGCTTACAGGATCTGAAATCCCAGAATTCCTTGAGTTACATCAAACATAGAGATAAACCATATCATCTGAAAAGAGTCCCATGTTCTTTCTGTCGATTGGGCAGTTTGAGTTTCACAGCGGAAGACAGTCTCACAGGTGATGAGCAGAGAAGAACGTGGTTCTTCTAAGACCTCTTCTTCTAAACACAGCTGACAAACTGCATCATCACATGTGCAATGTTGTCAGGTAACTTGTCCAAGAAACATGCCTTTAGAAAAGCGTCAGTATTCTGATGAAAACAAAGCCCTGACCTGAAGAAGCTTCTGTGAGAGCCATCTAACTTACATTCTAAGACAAAATGAACATTTGACCTGAACTACTGGTCAACTACTTTAACTTTCAGAGTTTCGTTTTAGTTCTGGATCCAGTACATGTACAGGGATGATTACGACAGAAATAAACATCAGTGGTCAGAATCCATCTGAAACGAATCTGAATCAGTCGGGTTTGACCTGCGACAGGTGACAAACACATTCTGTTATTTTATCACCTGTAAAATGATGTCTGATGAGGAATTTAGAGAAAGACCAGACGCGTGTTTTCAGGCTGTTTTGGTCTGTCCACGACAGGTGATTTTGCAGACGTCTTTGCGCTTTGACAATCTGTGAAACACAAATCAAAACCAAATTACCAGAGCATCAACAAGAGGCTCCCGCTGTGTCATTTGAATGCAATTTAAAAGCTTTTCATTGAAAAGGATGAGTTTTTCCTCCAGGCGTTGGGGTGTATTTTGACAGAAAGTGGAAGAGAAATGTGTGTTCAACATGAATGAAAACCGTCTCTTATCACCTCAGCCACGCACATGACTTGAAAATCACATACAAGCCTCACGTGTGTCCTCTTTTCTTCTGCTGTTAACCCCACAAAAGATCAAATCACAGTCAGAAGTGCAACGATACTTAACTAAGATTTTATACTTTCTTTTTTCAATCATATTTCTCTAAAGGTCCATTTCTTCTCAAATAATAAATAACACAATCATGTAAACAGACTCTTCATGTGGCTTCATAATGAAATTCTTTTCAGGTAACGCAAGTGTGGGTTCATAACATCTGTAGACGCACAGCTGTGCTGTTGACATGAGTCTGTGTGATGTGACACACGTGACAAACTAAATAATGACATACGCCAGTTCAGTGACCTTCACAGGTTTCATACATCACACACAACATGTGACCTGGACGACAAACCCAGTCTCAAGGGGCAATTCTGTGAAATTGAGATTTGCACATCATCTGAAAGCTGAATAAATAAGGTTTGTTAGGACAATATCTGGCCGAGATACAACTATTCAAACTGGAATCTGAGGCTGCATACAAATGTAAATATTGAGAAAATCACCTTTAAAGCTGTTAATCCGAGGCGCTGTAGCAGGACACAGGTTTGTTTTAACGCTCTCTTTTGGCTCACCGCTGTAATGACGTTGTGGAGAATAGATCAACCCGAAAGCTGAAATTCTAAACATTACATCGACACCAAACTTGAGCGGGCAGCAGCGAGCGACGTTTGCAGACGTGTTTCTGGACATTTTTGTTTACTTGATAGCCTAATGATTTAAAAGAGAAAAGGATCAAGAGGATTTTGTGCATCAGGGTCAGATATGTTTAGTTTAGATGTAAATTAGAGTTTTGGGTTCCTCGCCACCGTTTGCATACTGTTTTTTGCACTATTTGCATGGTCAGGGGGGCTGCTTTAGAATTTTAAAGTTTTACTTAATTAATATTGTTATATTTGACCTGTGCTTCTCTCTCCTTTATCTTAAATGTGTGCTCTCACTGTGCGTGCGTGCGTGCGTGCGTGTGTGCGTGTGTGTGCGTACTTGTCTGTGTACGTGTGTACGTGTGTGTGTGCGCGTCGGTGTGTGTGTGTCTATGTCTATGTGTGTTAGTACGTGTGCATATTGTGTGTGTGGAGTGTTTTGTATGTGGGTGTATCTGTCTTCTGTGTTTTCAACATTTTCTTGTTTTTACAGGTACAACTTTAATTGTTTTGCTTATAGTCAATATGTCTCATGTAACAATGAAAATTGTAAAAAGCGCTATATAAATAAAGTGGAGTTGAGTAAATCTAATAAAACAGAAATATGTCTGCGCGTCTCTTTTTATGCTGAAGGGTTGCTTTATTTGTATTCTTACAGATATCAGCATCGTTAAAAGCACACCTCCGTCTGCTAAACGACTAAATGTTAATAATCAGACATCACAAACACAAGTGTCTGATAATCACCTCTGAATAAATGAGATTTTCTATCACAACACGACCGAGTGAGGACGAGATGCTTCAGCAGATTGAACTTCTGAAAGAATAAACACGGCTTCTGCATGATGATCTGAGCGTTTCTGTCCTCGCAGCTTTTAAATCCATTTTCTTCATCATACACAACCGACTCTTTACTCGATTTTCAATTCATTATTGTGCATTTTTATTCGTCACTGTTTCAATATATGAAGGTAAATCACAATGAAAAGAATGATGATTCTTCAGTATCCCTCAAAACATGTTGTGTATTACAACAAAGAAAACCACTGTCTAGTGTCATAGTCATAGGTGTTGTTGTTCTGAATCTACACACAGTAAACATAACTGTACATCACTGACCTGTGAGGAAACACAGATGACCGGTGGAGATCGTCAGAATCTCCTTAACGAGTGTGAATGAGATGAATCCAGAGTCACACTGAATCACAGATAAACTTCTACACATTGCAGGATTTGTAAAGAAAGCTTTTCAATGGCCGCAAATTCATCTTCACCTCCACTGAGAAGGTTTATATGAATGTTTTATTCATGGTTGTATGTTTTTATTGAACTAGTTACATTCAAAGCCAGACTGGAGCCAAACAAACACACAGAGAAAAGAGAAAAACAACGCCTGGCATGGGAGAAATAGATTCACGTCATTGCGGATTCTGGTGGCAGGAGCGAGCTGCAGCGCTTCACTACGAGCTGATGGCAGCTATGCAAATGCGGTCGTGTAGCCGTCAGGCGGCAGATTACTTCTCCTGCATTTACTATTCATATATTTGCAAGGTGACTCACATCAGACAACGCAGGTGATCAAGACGGAGAGAGAGAGATGTGAGTTTCTGCTGCAGAAATCGCATAAACGATGACTGTACGATCACATACTGCAGAGGTTCATGTGTTTCAGTGTCCCATCCATCACACATATCAGACAAACCATCAGCCGGGCTGTTTCAGACATCATCCATAGTGTTCATTCAGCACGTGATTTAGGATTCCAGTTGCTTCTGTGGAGAAGAAAAGAAACGCACTGAACACTCCAGCACCTCCACCGACTCGCCACACATCAGCTCAACATCTCACGTCACCCGTCCACACCACCGGACTGACACAGCGGCCAAACTGAACAGAGCGCGCTGGTGTTTCTGGGTAGAAAGCACAATAACATTTCTGCATGACACTGTTGCTATCGTGGACGTCCCCTGGATGATTCAGAGACACAGATTGAAGAGCGAGAGCAGACGAGCACTAGAAACATCTTTAACTGAGAGAAAGGTTTGCGATCCATCAGAGCGATCTGTCTGAAACATCCGTGTGTCAGCGGAATCTTGATGTCCCAGAATGCACTGCAGGAGTGTTGATGTCAGCTTTATTCCTTCAGTCTCAGTGTTACAGGACAGAACGCCAATCGGCAACACAAGTATCGCTCCATCCACACCTGAAGAACTTCCTTCATCTCTGATCGGATGCTTTCATTTAGTAAATGTTCACGTTCATTCAGTCACTGCAGTAATGTGATGAAGGTTCATGTTAAACATCGAAGAAAACTATAATAATAGCAAACAATCACTGACGTAACCTGAACGGCAAACATAAAACGACACGCTCACACAATCATGTCAGTGGTGTGGAAATAAAAGCAAAGCGTGTGAATCTCTGCAGGAGCCGGGATGAGATTACAGGAGTCTGTTATTGCTCTTCACGTTCTGACACATGAACAACGACTGACATCACACGCGTGCTCTCTTCAACATGACGAACATCAGTCTGCGTCTTAAATAACTTCAACAGTGTTGTTCGGGTGTACAGGAGACTGTGGAGCTGTGGAGCTGTGGAGCTGTGCTTCAGACCGCATGAGAGAGAAAAGATATCTCACTGTCTGAATAAATCAAGTCTCATGTGAGAAAATAATGTCTCAATACAGACACCATCTGTCCATCACACACACAACATCTCCACACATCACACACA
>NC_079908.1:21694108-21699102 GCF_024868665.1 Triplophysa rosa | reverse complement strand
GGTAAGGGGTTAACAAGACATTTTATAAAATTTAAATACAAAACAAAGACGCACGTGGGGGTAACATAACAAAACAAGGGAAACTACAACAGGACAGGACTAAGACTAATTACACCTAACAAGACTAAGATTAACATATGACATAACTACAAAAGTCTACACTAGACTAGACTGACACGGAACAGGCACTCACCATACAAATGACAATGAACCATCACAGGACAATGAAACAAGAGGACTATATAAAGTGGACTAAATCAAGAAGGGGACAGGTGCGGGACATGAACTAATTAACAAGCAATAACAAGACGAAAGGGCGGGAACAGAGACGCCACACCGGAGAGAGGGAGTATATGGATAGCCAAAACTGTCTCTCTCCACATAAAACAAGAGGTTCAGTCATGGCTCTGCCACAAGATCAAGAAAAGCAAGACAAGATGGGGCAGAACCATGACAGAAGCCCCTCCTTAAGGAGCCGCATCCTGATGCTCCTCAAGGAACAAACGGGACTAGACAGACTGTGACAAAACGAAACATAACCAAAAACGTGATGCATAGAAAAAGCTCAAACAAGACATGGCACCGGCTGGATGGCTGGCTGGACAACACATGGCACCGGCTGGATGGCCGGCTGGACAGCACACGGCTCTGGCTGGATGGCCGGCTGGACTGGACACGGCGCCGGCTGGATGGCCGGCTGGACAGGACACGGCACCGGCTGGATGGCCGGCTGGACAGGACACGGCACCGGCTGGATGGCCGGCTGGACAGGACACAGTGCCGGCTGGACAGGACATGGCTCCGGCTGGATGGCCGGCTGGGAGGCCGGCTATCACCGGCTGGGCAGGCCTGGATGTCGACGAGACGGGACAGGAAGTCGGTGGCTGGGCAGTGCTCTCTGGCGGCTGGGCAGCATTCTCCGAAGGCTGGGCAGCGCTCTCTGGCAGCTGGGCAGCAAACAACGACAGGAACAACACAAACACATAGGGTGTCGACTTCGACAGGCCTGAGAACCAGCTGGGAGGCCGGCAGGGATCTGCGGCGAGAACAGGACACCGGCGGCCTCAACCCTGGAGGGGAATCCGACAACCTCAACCCTGGAAGGAAGCCCAGCGGTCTCGATCCTGGACAGGGATCCGGCAGTCTCGACCCTCGAAGGGAGTCCGGCGGCTTCAAGCCCTGGAAGAGAGTCCGGCGGCATCGACCCCTCCTGCTGAGACTCCTCTGTCTGCTGGGTCCAGAATGGCTGGTTCATTCTTTCACGATCGTGGTGAGACACAAAGATACAAAGAACTGAGGACCCAGATGCAGACAGCGGGTAAGGGGTTAACAAGACATTTAATAAAATATAAATACAAAACAAAGACCCACGTGGGGGTAACATAACAAAACAAGGGAAACTACAACAGGACAGGACTAAGACTAATTACACCTAACAAGACTAAGATTAACATATGACATAACTACAGAAGACTACACTAGACTAGACTGACACGGAACAGGCACTCATCGTACAAATGACAATGAACCAGCACAGGAGAATGAAACAAGAGGACTATATAAAGGGGACTAAATCAAGAAGGGGACAGGTGCGGGACATGAACTAATTAACAAGCAATAACGAGACGAAAGGGCGGGAACAGAGACGCCACACCGGAGAGAGGGAGTATATGGAATGCCAAAACTGTCTCTCTCCACATAAAACAAGAGGTTCTGTCATGGCTCTGCCACATGATCATGACAGATTTATATCTGAAGCGGGAGCTTCGGAAGATGGAGCTTTCTGTCATTACTTAAAAGTCAATAGGTTAAAATATAGCCTATATATTGCAAGCAAATAATAGCTGTTTGTTAACAGCAGAAAATAAGACCGCAAAAATGGATAAATTAATCTGATTTTACTGCACAATTAATTTTACATGCTTAATTTTACATGTGTGCAGTGCGTCTAAAATTCCTTTTGCTTCCAGTATTTTGCTTCCACCTGTAGCATGTAGCATGCTTCAAACTAAAGCCAGAGCAGTGAAGTGAAGAGTGACGTTGCTTTCAGCCAATAGCAAATACAACAAATTTTGGTGTTATTTTTTGATTCTCATTGGGTGGGCAAGACAGACGTTTAGGTGGGTTCAGCCCACCCCTGCCCATGACCATGCCTAGAGCCGGCCCTAATATAAACACAAAATTATGTCAAAATTCCCTTATAAGAAAGTATCCTTGTAAAAGTAGTGTGTTTTGTGAACGTAAACAGTTGGAAAACAAGAACGAGAGAATGAGATTGGGTGCAAGGGGTGACAACATTGCAAATTCATCCAGTTTGTTGTACTTGTACGTTATTTGTATATTAAAACCAATGCATAATTCATTATTTATTATTAAGAACAGCAACTGATTATTATTAACAGTTTCAATAAATTTCATGAGACTAACTGCATGAAACTTGATTTTCTTGAGTTTCTGGCACTGGCAAGGGTGCACGCAAGGTAGTATTCATGGCTTCTTCCTATAGAAACTAGTGTCAAATTCCCAATAACACCACCTGCTGTTTTGTAAGAGGAAGTTGCACATGCATTTGTGAGAAAATCTGCACGATCCCATTTGTGAGAAAATCTGGACGTCACATTTGTGAGAAAATCTGCACGATCACATTTGTGAGAAAATCTGCACGATCACATTTTTGAGAAAATATGGACGTCATATTTGTGAGAACATCTGCACGGTCACATTTGTGAGAAAACCTGGATGTCATATTTGTGAGAAAATCATAAAAAGGTGAGACTTAAACACAGTACATTTATATGTTACACATTTGCGTTTTCTCTCGAATTGCATTATGAATAGAGGTGCACCGATTGACCGGCAAGAGATCAGAATTGGCCGGTTTTTCGTATGATCGGCCCGACCTGTGACCGGCCGGTCAGACTCACGTCTCGCCGATTCCTAGCCGATCTTCTGTTCCCTATCGAGAGCGGTCTCTTGACATTGCGGAAGCCTCCGCATATGGGAACTCCACCCTTCTCACCTCTCTTGAAGTCTTATTGGTTAACGCCAGTGAAACTGGCCAATTGTCGCGCTCGCAACCGAATGTAATTACTGGCGACCAGACAGTATAAATACAGTGCACAGCGACAATACCTCAGAATCTTCTCTTTCACGCTGCCATCGTTGATATCGTCAGAAGCTTCTTCATCCGATGGCTGCCTTCTGTTGTCTTTGCGCGGGTCCCATGGACCCGCAGGATACGCACGAGCATTGCATCGCCTGCCTGGGCCTAGCCCATGCTGAGGCGGCGTTCGGAGAGTCTGAATGCGCGCACTGTGCTGACCTGCCGGCGCGTGTCTTGAGGACTCGCAGGAACGTTGCTCGAGGATTATTCGGGTCGAGGCCCACTGCCGCCAAAGGGCCGCTGGTGGGCCCACCCATGCCACGTGGTGGCGGCGACGACGACGACGACGGCGACGACCCGGCTCAGGGCCGCCGTCCTCTGCCGTCGCCTCGTTCCCCGGTTATTTTCACTGAGGAGAGCCTTTGTCCCCCTCCCGCTGTTGCGGATTTCCTTCGGCCTCGACGAGGAAGACGACGACTCTATGTCCATCTTGGCCTCGGTGAAGGACTGGGCGGAGTCGGAGCGGGACCACAACGACTCGGAGAGCACCCCAGACCTCCAGGAGGAGTTCGTGAGGGTGCTGGAAAAGGCCATTAAGGAGCTCAACTTTAGCTGGAGCGCCCCGGAGGAGCCAGCTAAAAGTAAGCTCGATTCCTGGTACTTTCAAGCGGGCCGCCGCCAGGCTGCACCGAAGAGGAGTAGTCCTTTTTTCCCTGATGAGCACGAGCATGTGGTTAAGTCGTGGACGGCCCCTCAATCGGTGCGAGTCCACGCTGCCACACAGGCTATGTTCGCCCACGTGGACGGGGCGGAGGCCCACGGTTATACCCGCATGCCGCCCCTGGAGGAGACCCTCGCTGTACATCTGTGCCCCTCCTCCTCTTCGCTGAGCGCGGGACAAGGTCTGCCATCGAAGCCGTGCAGGTTTACCACCCACCTCGCCGACAAGGCGTTCACCTCCGCCGGGGAGGCAGCCTCCACGCTGCACTCGATGGCGGTTCTACAGGTCTTTCAGGCAAAGATTCTGCAGGCGCTGGATGGGGGCGCCTTGGATGCGGACGCTATGAAGGACCTGAGGGCGGCGATGGACTTCGCGCTGATGGCGACGAAGCGCACCGCACAGGCTATCGGCAGGTCGATGGGCTTCATGGTCGTCCTTCACCGCCATTTGTGGCTGACGCTGGTGGACCTCAAGGATGCTGACCGGAAGTCGCTGCTCAACGCTCCCATTACTCCCTCTGGTCTCTTTGGGGATGTCGTGGAGTTGGTGTCGGAACGCTTCGCGGAGGCGCAGAAGCGCGCAAAAAAAAGCCATGAGCCACGTGCTTCCTCGCCGTTCGTTGCAGCCGGCGCCGAGAGCTAGATCCTCGTCTGCTTCGCGCTCTTCCCACAGGCCGGCTAAGCAGCCCGCTGCCGCGGCTTCGGCTCCCCGAGACCCTGGGCCGGACGTCCGGCCTAAGCAGTGGTCTGCCCCAGCTAGGAAGAAGTACGGGCAGAAGAGAGGTCATCGAGGCGATAGCGGATCGTCTTCGGCTGCCAAGCCGCCTTCCTGAAGGGTCTGCAGAGAGGAGGGGAGAGTTCGTGAGCAGACCGGTGCTCAAGCGGCGCCGTTTGCATCTTGTTTCCCCCGCTGTTGTGGGCGATTGTTGCAATGCTCAAAATGTTACATGTACATGTATTAAAAGCACTTACCTCACAAAAGGAGCTCTCTCCCCTTCCATCACACCACACTGTGTCCCCTGCCCTGCCACGGTGCAGCGCGAAGCCACAGTTAGAATATGTTATAACCGGCATCCCCTCACGCGCTTCACATTCCCCCGCCAGTGCAATTAGCCTCGCGAGGGCAGAGCGCGTCTCCGGAATATCAGCAAGCTGTATCGCCCGAGGTAAT
>NC_079908.1:21669049-21693495 GCF_024868665.1 Triplophysa rosa | reverse complement strand
GAGAGAGAGAGAGAGAGAGAGAGAGAGAGAGAGAGAGAGACGGGTGAAGCGATGGTTTCAGAGGAAGCAGATGGGTGAGAAACAGTCTGACTGCAGGAGTCAAGGTGAACGCTCTACACCTGTTGTTTACCTGACAGTGTTCTGGACAGGTAAGATACAAAGGACAGGTGTTTACACACACACACACAGAATAAACATCCTCACCGCTCTCAGACTTCTCAAAGCTCAAGAAACAGAACATTCCTCAGTTAATTGTGTGACATCATGTTGATGTTTGTTGTCATCTTCAGATTGTGTGAGGTGTTTGTGTTTGTTTGTCTTGCTTCATGCCTTGGGTCTGTTTGCTCGGTCAGTTTTGTTTCTTTCAATGTCAGGACTATCTCACCCAGACCGAGAGAGAGAGAGCAGATCTTTGATAAAGCGTTTGCATTGTTAGGATGGAAATATGCCGGGCTGCTTCTCATTGGCTGATGTGTCGCACGGCCCAAAGTCTCCGAATGATCCGTTTTTGACAGGTAGGAGATAAGACGTGCCCTCAGGTATTAGATGTCATTCCTCTTCGGAGCGTCTCGACAGAAGCAGATTCCTGTGAATCTCTCTTCTCATTAAATGTGAAGAAGAAGCAGACGAGACGCCGGAGCAGAAGAGTACAAGCACATGCCTAATCCCCGGATCAATCTCACACCAACACTGAATATCAATTCACCATATGAACTCAAGTCCACTATCAAGGGCACATTGACATTGATGTACACTCACTGGGTAGGAATGAGGAGTTCGTGATGTTGACTCGAACAGACATGAGAAGCTGTGTTTTGTCCTCTGTCATTTTTCTGTAAACCTGTAGGATTGCTTTGGTCAGACGGATTTGAGTGTGATTGTGACTGTGATGCTGTCTATGTAGGGAGATGTGTGAATGAAGAGCAGGTGATTCTTACAGCAGCACTTCTGCTCAAACCCATTTCACTTCTGCTGTGAGTCAGCACTTTCCCTCCGGATGAATCATTCATCACCACCACTGTCTGCCAAACAGATCCATCATGTGTGTGTGTGTGTGTGTGTGTCTGTGTGTGTGTCTGTGTGAGGGACAGGAAGTGTGTAGAAGTCTGAAGGAAGTATGGAAGATAAGAAGAGCAGAGGAAGAGCTAAAGACCTTGAGGTTCTCCTGAGCTCTCTCTGTGCGTGCATGCGTGCGTGCGTGCGTGTGTGTGCGTGCGTGTGTGTGTGTGCGTGTGTCCGTGTGTGCGTGTGTGTGTGTGTGGGTGGGGGGGAGGGTAAACCCTACGGTATGAGGACAAAATGTCCCCACAAAGATGGCAATATCNAAACCCTACGGTATGAGGACAAAGTGTCCCCACAAAGATGGCAATATCCAAAACCCTTGTCCTTGTGGGGACATGTTTTGGTCCCCATGAGGAAACAAGCTTATAAATCATACAGAATGAACTTTAGTGAAAATGTAAAAGAGCAGACAGTTGTGTGTGATTGTTAGGGTTAGGGGGAGGGAATATGATACACAGTTTGTACAGTATAAACACCATTGTGTCTATGGAATGTCCCCATAAAACATGGAAACCCAACACGTGTGTGTGCGTGTGTGTGTGTGTGTGTGTGCGTGCGTGCGTGCGTGCGTGCGTGCGTGTGTGTGTGCGTGCGTTGTGTGTGTGTGCGGGCGTGCGTATGAGAGAGAGAGTGTGTTCTCTTGTTTAGACTTAACACATTCAAATGTACAGTGTGGTGTTTTAAAGAGGGGCAGGTGACAGATGGGGGCAGAGGGGGGGTATTTTTGCTGATTTGGACATACAGAATCCCTGGACATCTGTCCCGTCCTAACCAGTGAACACAAGCGTGTGTATCACCTGAACCACACATATAAAGAGTGACATCTGTAGATATAGGTAAAGGATGTTTGGCTTGAGTCAGTCAGTCATGGAGCTCATGACCCGGCTGAAAACATGTCACCGTTGTAAACAGAACAGGCGGCTGCTATTGGAGTGTTACTGCGGGATAAAGAATCACTCCGTAATCTTCTAGGGATTAATAGCTTCTTCTTTATCTGCGGCGACCGCAGCCCTCAGATGTCTCGCCTGGGCGGCAAACGCCTGACAGAATACTAATGACGGCCCTCAGAGAGAACACATCCACACTGATCTCAGATCTGTGACTTCTCCATGTGTGAGAGGCCATAGAATGCAGGTGACACCTCAAAATACAACTGCTTTAATGTCTCGGTCGGGATCTGGGGTTTCACGGAGAAGGTCAGAAAACAAGGGTTCTATTTTGAGGAGCTAAAAATGATTCGTCTTCATCATGACTGAGAAGTCCTCTCTTTAGACATCGTTCTTTTCATCCTGACACTCAAATGAATCGTGGTTTTACTACAGTAACCATAAAAATCTGATCATAAAAATGTCATCAGAGCTTTTAAGCACTTGCTTTCACAGACCATGAATTGAAAAACTCATTTGTAGAGAAGTCCTGTTGATGGCAGGTGTGATGAGAGAGAGATGTGATGGAAAATGCCTGTAGAGAGAGAGCTATCCGAGCGTTTCATGATGAGATGTGGATGGATTTTCTCTAGAGGAGAACGCTGCTTCACTGGATTGAGGTCACTGACATTCTGCTTCTCTTCTTCTCTGTCGTCTCGTCTCTGAGCAAGAATCTGTCCGTCATCATCTCAACAGAGCGCTGGACACGAGATCGGTGTGAATTCACACTGCTGATTCATCTGGAGTCACTCCACTTCTCATTCTGTGAAGACACAGGTCAGTTATTTACAGAAGAGAATTCAAACAAACATGATAACAGAATCTGACTTAAAAAAAAGTGAAAGTGACCTATTAGTCAGATATGGTGACCCATACCCGAAATGTGACCTCTGCATTTAACCCATCCAGAGAGTAGTGAACACACGCACACAAGTGGTGACCACACGTACACCCGGAGCAGTGGGCAGCTATCACTGCAGCGCCCGGGGAGCAAGTAGGGGTCAGGTGCCTTGCTCAAGGGCACCTCAGTAGTTACCCGCCGGCCCTGAGGATCAAACCAGCAACCTTCTGGTCACGAGACCAACTCTCTAACCATTAGAGAGGGAATTTTGCATTATATCATTTGTAAGAATGGCGTTCTGATCTGGATGGACTGATGATCTGATCTGTTGTGGTTTCTTGTGTGGTTTTAGTCTCTAGTTTATAGAAACACAACGAAGGAGAGTCTGGATGTCTGTTAGGAACCGCTGAGACCCTGCCAGTCTCTCTCTCTCTCTATGAGAGTGTTCATGTTTGTATATCCCGGTGGGGACCTAAACCTGAATACACACCAACACATGGGGACTCGTGTCACCGTGGGGACCAAAATTGAGGTCCTCATGGGCACAAAAGCTTATAAATTGTACAGAACAATATTTTTTACAAATCTAAAAATGCAAAAGGTGTTCTATGATCTTTAGGTTTAGGGATAGGGTTAGGGATAGGGGATAGAATATACAGTTTGTACAGTATAAAAACATTACGCCTATGGACTGTCCCCACGGGGATAGTCAACCAGACATGTGTGTGCGTGCGTGCGTGCGTGCGTGTGTGTGCGTGCGTGCGTGCGTGCGCGTGCGTGTGTGTGTGTGTGTGCCATTGTCTTTGTTTGGGACGTACCACTCTGTGTCACCAATCCAGCAACATTCCACCGAGAGAGAGAGAGCGAGTGGGGGGCTGTCCCGCCCACCAGACTGTCTCACACACACACACACACACACACACACACACACACACACACACAGCGGGACCCCTAGTGGACGTCAGATGGTCCTGCAACAGACACTTCACATCACAGGGACCATGACCACATCACAACACTAGAGGATAAATCTGCATTTAAGAATGTTTACATATTTGTACTGGAAAACAAAATGACTGAAAGACATTGATTGGTTTCAGTGCCCAGACGCGCTTTCTGCTTCGTTTTAAAACAAACATAACAAAAAAGCATCTTAAAAATGTAGTTCTATCGGATTCAAAGTAACAGCGCAAACAAACGTTACTGCGCAAATTGTGCGCTTTTGTAGCCCAAACTTAACTTCTGGTACACATCCGCAAAGAATAGAGTCCCTGCTGCAGATTATTTCCAAAAACAAGCAAAGATAACAAGTAAATTACATTAACGTTAGACAGTTCTAGTCCGTGTTATTTATGTTACCAGTACACTGTAAAAACGATTCTGAGGGTGTTAAATACAACCCATTAAAATCAGTTTAATTTTACCTAAAAATATTGGTTAGCGAATAAAATACTTTGTATATAATAATGGGTATATTCTACCTACACTACCTACTTTTTATGAGTAATAATGGCAACTTAAAAAAACAAGGTAGAATTTACCCGAAAATATTAGCTATATGACACTGCGAAGTGCGCGCGCATGCATCAACGCTCCGGCGGGAAATTGGGAATCATGAGACGCATTCTCTTCAGAGTCACTGACAGGATTTGTGGAGCAGCCGGTAAGTTTTTGTTCAACTTCTTTATATTATCATGAATGCAAATGTTGACTTACTTAAATGTAAGCTCTACCGTTATATTCTCCTTTGGGTTAAAAGAAGTTACGCTGTTTTGTTATCAGTACAAGTGAGGCGAGTCGCAGATATTAGGTGGTGAATATCGTGGATTTGTCACGGAGACCGCCCTCACAACATAAGAGGATATGTGAATAATGTTTATTTAACTAATGTAAAAATTGACATGCATTTTGTTTTTATTTTTAACAGGTAGGAGAACTTGAAAGGCAAACAAAGTGAAAGTGCTGGTGATGCATAATCCCACAGCTGAGCAGGACTTGTATGTCAATTGAAATTGATGTTAAGAATAAGAAAATTGCTTTGAGTGTATATTTTGACATTCAGTGAAGACATTGGTTTGTTTTTAAATAGAACATGTTCAAGAATTTGTAATGTGAGCAATAGTTGTACTTGAACTTGAATAGAAGGGCTCTTTTGTACTTGCATTAGGGTTTAATATTTTAAAGATGAAATGTTTGTGTCAGCAGTTTGCGTTTATTTTAAAATGGAAGATGTTCAAGAAGTAATTTGTAAAAGTGAAGTGGTATGTCACTTGAAATTGAATGTAAGAGGATTTAAGTGTTTAAAAAATAAAGTGTGTTCATTGGAAAAATGTAATTACAGTCTCCTTTCACCATTTATAAGTAAATTCAACCATAAGTAACATTTAATTCTTTATATTGGCTATATATTACTAATAACAATTAGGTAGATGAACAATACTTGCTGTCAAATGGTAAAAATTACCCAATTTTATTAAGTAATTACTTAGTCAGATATGGGTCGCCATATCTGACTAATAGGTCACTTTCACTTTGTATAATATATAAGGTACAATTTACCCAATTTAATTTAGTTTGTTATAACTTTTAAATTTAGGTGCTCTTTACTCAAAAATATGGGGTAGAATATACTCCTTTAAAGTGAGTGCAAATTGTTACCTCAATTTTATTGAGTAGATTTTATAGGTTGTTTTTTACAGTGTATAAGAACCGTTACTCGGCTAAACTTAAATGCGACAAAGTTAAACGATCCATTCAACAAATTGTTTATTTAATAAAATATTGATATAAATTAAAATGAATATAAATAGTTTGGTAACACTTTACATTAAGGTACCCTTTATGAAGCATGTATTAATGTGTTACAAATGCATTATAAAGCAGTTATAACAGCATGAATAAAATGGGGCATTCTAACGAAATACCTGCTAAATAGTGAGCAGGTATGAGATAAACAACATAACTGCCTATATTGCAAACAACATCAAGATAATAATGAATCTGCTTTGGAGTCCAATCAATAATGAATACATTTATTAAGCATTTATAACATGTGCGTTAAACCTGGCTCACTATTTAGCAGGTATTTGGTTAGAATCCCTCTTTTTATTCATGCAGTTATAACTGCTTCATAATGCTTTTGTAAACGACTTATTAATCATTAATGAACACATGTATAAATGCTTTATGAAGGGTACCTTAATGTATAGTTTTATTATTAGCCACTATTCAGACCAACACAGACTGGAAGTTAACTTTGGGTCAGGCGAGTGAAAGCGTGTATATGTGAAATAAGCTGAAACAGGAAGTGCAGCAGGTCATTCAGTTGCTGAGTATGACCCGTGTGTGTGTGTGTGACATCCTCACAGTGGGCAACCGAAGGAAATCTCCTGCTCTCTCCATCAGAATGTTGTTGGCACGGCAACAGGAGCACTCCAGCAGTCTTGGCAGAGTTCACAGGCGCCGTGGGGTTTTTGGAAATCATTGATGATATTAGAGGAGAATAATTGAGATGTTGAATGCTTCTTCACACCAGTAAATGAGATTATGTGCTCATTAACAATTAACTACAGCAGGATTAAATCCACAACACTTATTCCACACAAATCATGCACACAGAATTACAAACGTACATCCAGAGTCTGTTTGAAACTAATGTATTTGTATATAAAATAACACATCATGCCTTCTACTACAGTACAGTGTCTAAACTCAGGGTTCTATCACCATCATCTCTGTTTCATGGTTACGTTACATATAATGTCAAACATTTCCTATGAAATCACACCTGACTGCTCAACTGATAAATCATCCTTATTTCAGTAGATTCTTGTCTAAGTGTAACCAGAAGTTGTGCGTCGGTGTAAGCAGACAGTTTTGTTTGCTTGTTTTGGTCCATTATGAAAGCTGCTTTACCATAAAGCTGACATGTTATTTGACAGATAAACAAACCATCTGAGTCCTCTTATCTCAACACAACTTAAACATTCTGTGTTATATTGTGTTCATGTGACAGAAGATTTAAACATTAACCTGTTAACCACCATCACCAGAACACACACACACACAGATGCACACATACACACAAACACACACACAGATGCGCACATACACACAAATACACACACACACACAAACACACACACAGACACAGATGCGCACATACACACAAACACACACACACACACAAACACACACACAGACACAGATGCGCACATACACACAAATACACACACAGATGCACACATACACACAGACAGACACACACATACATACACGCAGACACAGACAGACAGACACACGCACACACACACACACACACAGCCTGCTGAAGTCTCCTCCGCACGTTTATACATCTAACGTGCAGACATCAAACTATGAGAGAAGACACTGAGACAGACTGATGTCAGGTGAATTATATTCAAGAATGTCACAGTAAAACGTGTTCAGCATTCCACTCTCAGTGATTGCATTCAGAAATGCACTATAAATAATACAAATATATATTATCATCCCAGCTACAGAATAGAAAAGAATAGAATCATCTCAGAATAGGAAACATGTACACATCAGATCAGAGCCAGATACAAAGATTAAAAAAGAGATTGTGTGCATTTTAAAACATCATCAGCAGGAAGTGTTTAGAAAAGTTTCCTCGTGCAGGAGAAGCGTCTTTCTATTGGCTGGCACTCAGCTGGTCTTTTTGCCGTTCGATTCAGTTTGGTCCGTGTTTTGGGCGTGCGGCGGGCGGGTGGACGTCGAGCCGTCGGAAGCGTTCTGGGAAGCACAGCAGGTTTTATCTGAACTTTGGGTCAGGTCACTCAGGGCAGAAAAGTTCAAAGGTCGAACAAACAGAGTCTTGTAGAGGACAGACTCTAATGTAGAGAACGCATAAGAAGAGGAACCCAACAGCATCATCCGCGTCTGAGAGAGAGAGAAAGCATCAATGATCTGAGGGGGTTCATAGACACACACGAGACATCAGAGAGTCATGTGACTCATTAACATCTGACGACCATCTTCTTCATTGTTCAACTGATAACAACACCATTTCTCCTTTCATTTAGCTGTGCTTTATTCATTCAACGCCACTCACACAATTGAACACATTCACAGTTCCCATCATGTCTGAAGAAGCTTCTGAAGAAGTGAAAAGTGATGTTTTTGTCTTGCCGTGACAGTCAGAGGTCAAAGGGTGAGCGTGAGGAAAGACAGACATTTCACTCCAAACATCAAGATTTACCATCGACAGATGAAGTCTGGAGGAGGAACTGCACACTCGTTTAAGGCAGAATGATGCAATTCCATGAAAAAACCAGTGAAATCCGTCAGACTAAAAGTCACGACACAAGACGACGCCTGAGATTTACTTTGATGAGCTTCAGCGGCTCGTTCCTTAAATTCACTCGAATGACTGATGCGAGACGTTCACCTTCATCTGCCGTCCAATTAAAACACACGACACACAGATCAATCAAACGACATCACCGCTAATATTCATGGATGAGAAAACGCACACACACTCACCTCATGCCTCTCTGATACACTGGGAATGAACGTTCTGACACACTGCATTATGGGATGCGCAGTGAGTGATGTGAGCTGCGTAAATCATGTGTGTGCGTGCGATGCTGCAGAGGAACAAACCTTGTTAGTGACGGTGAAGAGCGTGTAGATGAAGATGAGGTGATGTGTTTGAATCGGGAGGTATCGACACTGCTGAAGAGAAAACACAACCGCTCCCAGCAGGGTGACCTTGGTCGGGCTGCAGACACACAGAGGTCAAAGGTTAAACCAACACCAGACTTTAAAGAGTACATTCCTCGAGATCATAAAAAATACATTTCATGAAGTGTTTAATTTTGCAGTGTTTGAATGTAAGCAATCTGCCAAGTTGTAAATCCGAAGGTGAACGAATAACAAAGTTATTAGCTTATAAAAAAGGTAATCGACTCTGAATCACGCGAACAAGCCATGACCTGTCCGAATCTTTAACCACAATGTACCTACGTCACTAGAAAAATCCCCGCCTACTGACTGCGAAAACTTAACTCTCTCCTTCCCAAACACTGTACTAGCTCGTTCGTGACGTGTGCGTCATGTCTAAGAGAAGCTGTGTTCTATGTAGTGAAACTAAGTCAGTCTTATTTTCACTACCAAAGGAAGAACTTCTGAGGAAAACATGGTTACTATTTATTTTTCAAACGACACCAAAGGAGTATAAACCGAACGTTTTACTTTGCGCGCGTCATTTAACCGAAGATTGCTTCATCAATCTTGGCGCCTTTACTGCAGGATACATTAAACGTCTTTCCTTAAAAGATGTTGCAATACCAACTTTATTTGGACCTGTAAGCTCCACCGAATCACAACCTGTAAGTGTGACTCTTTATTTTTGTCTTTACTTAAAATTAAATTTGTGTGACGTTATCTCATGTCTGTGTTTAGCTAACGTTACCATTATTTTTGGGGTTGTTACTGTTTGTTTACCTAACGTTAGCTATAAACTCGTTGCGCTAATGTAAGTGTTCAACCATATTAACTCACAAAGTCTTTATTTCAAGAACTGCGTGGTGTACTATAGTTATAAAAACATCTGAAGATACGAACACCGTACACTGTATGCCGTGATAACTAACTGTTACAAGAGAAGTGTCTAAAACAGTCCTTTTTCTTACTGGCATCTGTATAAGGATTAAAGAATGATTCGTCAGACTCGGGCTCGAGCTGGTAAGGTAAAATCGACGCCATCTCTCTCTATACACTGTTAATATCCAACCACCTGCAAACCGTAATACAGCAGTAATGATAGGCGACACATCCATTTGCGACACATGCTGAACGCGTTTGACCAATCACAGCAGACTAGACCATTTGACCAATCACAGCAGACTAGACCATTTGACCAATCACAGCAGACTAGACCATCTGACCAATCACAGCAGACTACACTATCTGACCAATCAGATCAGACTACGCTGGCGGAAAGGCGGAGATTACACAGATGAATCGCGGAACGAATCATTTGAGAGTCAGTCAAGAAGTAAGGTAATAAAAACTGCTTATTATTACGAAATAATAGTATTTTTACATAATGTATGTACATAAACTTGTTGTCGGACACTCCATAAACCAAAATAAGCCCTTAAAAATATTGAGGAATGTACTCTTTAAATAAAAATATAATTTATTTACAGAATGAGAAAACTGTGATTATTAATAAATGATTACAGCCAATTAAAGGAATAACTCATTCATGAGAGATGATGTTTTACTGTGATTTGACCAGTGAATCAGATCAAATCACTGACTTGTTCAAACGAGATTAAAATGATTCATATACAATAACATCATCCAATCAATGAACGCAGTCTCCTTCACAGCAACACACACCGCAGACGTGCGCAGTTAAAACACAGCGAGCTGCGACAGACGCAGACGGCCGTCTCCACGGCGACTGACAACAGAATGCGACTGTGATTCTCTTGCGTTCTTCTACATGAAGCTTTTCAAATGCCACCCGCAGAAAAACCATGACAACAAGTGTCGACTGAAGACGAGCGCAGATCAATACAGAAGCCAATTACTCTACCTGCGGCATTCTGGGAGAAAAAAAACACACGGGCCGAAAGGCTATTATTGTGCGAGACTGTAAGACACGAAGCACTTCAGACTGAGAGAGATTCTATTCAAACAACATTCGGTCATTTCAACAGACGTTTGGCTCCAGAAAGATAAAGATTTAATACACGAGGTCAGTTTGAATTCATATGCTTGTGTAGACTGAGCTCATAGGATGAATGTCACTGCATTAAAAAAACCCATTTCAATGTTTTTTTAGGTTTGAAATCATCAAAAACTATATTTTGATTATAAAAGAAAATATATTGCACATGAACAAATCTGACTTCATACATTCACTAAAATCACCTTGACAACAGCAGATGGAAAGCTGAGATGATTTAGTGAGGTGAAGTTTGGTCTAAGAAAAGAATTGGATCCAATGACATTCAGATATTAAGTTTGTATTTTGTCTTACTAGGACATCTTCAGCAGTTCATTGGTCTCGGGCTTCCAGACACCACGAACCAACTGCTCAAAGTTACTGATGAGACCCCCGCCGGCCCCTGCGGTCACGCACACGCGCACACACACACACACACACACACACAGAGAGAGAGACAATATATTAATGTTGATTGTGTTCTTAGCTTTTCATGAGAATAATCATTTCTGACACTTAAAAATCTTTTTAAAAAGGGTTCTACTCCAAAATCTTCAAATGCACTTAACTCACGTTACGTGACCCTTGAACCCAAACAGAATAAATGTGAAGAAAACCTTATCACACTGTAACCATAGCAACCCCGTCCATTCAAATACCCTTAATAATGAACTAGAAAAGAATCATTTGAATAATTTTGACACACACACCATCACATGACGTTTATCTCAAATGAACAAAGTCGAACTGACATGTTAGAGAACGAAACAGTGAGCTTCAAACCATTCCAAAAGATTTCATAGCCATGAACAAAAAAACACCGATAATTACATCCAATCGAACTACTGTATAGATGTCCCTTACAAACTGTCTTATTCTCAAAACGATGAGCTTTTACAAAGGCTTTCACAGAAGCTAAAGCAGATATATTTGAATAAAAGAGGAAGTGAGAACTGTTTGACAGATGATATTTTCATGATGCATGTATAATGTCTGTAAATGCGTGTCGAGACAGGATTGTGTGTGTTGTGTCTCTCTGGACATCGATGGCTCTTAAACTTTTATCATTTCACAGCAGTCACCTCCACCTCCTGATATTTCAAAGCTTTTCTCTGTTTAATTGAAGGACAGCAGGGGCTGAAATGCTGCTGCCTTTAATAATGAGTGTGATGAAAATCTAAAAAACAACCTTGAGCTTGAACAAAAATAAAATGTCAAGGAAAAAAACTGTCATGTCCCAACGCAATAAAGTGCTGGATATCAGAACGAAAGAAGTCGAATAACAACAGAGACAGATGAAAGTGATGAATGTGTGCGCGTGCGTGTGTGTGTGTGCGTGCGTGCGTGCGTGGTGGTACCTTTGGCCCAACCCACTGCGATCATCACAAACAGACCATCTTTATATTTCTTCCCCGCTTGAGTGACTCCTCCCAGAACCTTCCATGTACGTGTCACTTCCTTCATCCCGGTCAACACCAGACGCAAAGGAAAGATGGAGGCCAGCGAGTACACCACGTCCAGAGGACAATAAAACACCACATACCTGCACACACGCACACGCACACAAACCTTCATCATCTCTACAATCTCTTACTGATTTACTACCGACAGTGATGTCAACCTACATTCATGTACACACACACACACACACACACACACACACACACACACACGCACACACACACACACACACACGCACACAGTGCACAGACACACACGGGTCCACATCTAATTGTTTAATTACCTCTCTCTCTCTCTCTCTCTCTCTATCAGCGCATGAGTAAGTGCTCATTTAAATATCCATTAGTATAATTTGTGCTATTGGACTTTAATGATGGTGAGTGCTGAACCTGTGAATGATGATGGTGAAATTATGTCTCTCTGAAATATCAAAGACCCTTTTAAAAGATTACAATAAAACCCTGTACAAATGCTTTTCGTGTGAAAACCTCTTCTTTATAAACCTGCTTTAATAAACGTACTGAAATTATACTTTATCATATATAAATGTTTCTCTTTTCAATATTTCATTGTACTGAATGAATTGTAAAGAATTTAACAGAAAATACTTCTCACTCATCAAAACAAATTAACTAAGAAAAATATATATACAGTATTACTTCTGTAAAAAAATATGAATTCACAGTATTTAACACACAAGAAATCTTTAATACAACTACTTATTTTACATCATATATCTACCTGACTAGTGTCCATCCAGAAAAACAAACACAAATCTAAAGAACACCACACCACAGACATCTGTGTCTCTAACCAGACAAACGTCTCAACACCACTAATGCTGAAATCACATCAATAACAAATCCTCAACACAAACACTCGTCATCATGTTAATATTGTTGTTTTTGAGGTGCCTATTTTTATTTCACGAAGTATATGAATTTGATAAAGTTAAAACAGACACAGCAGATGCCACCTCATGACTAATCGAATACAACATTTGAGTGTAAAATACATAGACACATATATATATTTGTATCAAAGTAAAAAAGTAACAATATAGTACCATCACATCATGTTACTGGTTCAATGCTGTTTTGTAAACTCAAAATTGCAACATTTCCATTATTGTAAAAAAAGTCCTCTCGTAAAGACTCCTTTCAGCCATTAGATGGCGCTGTCACATCACACGTTTGCATGTTATGGTATTGCTGCAAATTGTTCTGGTAAATTGTCATGTTCATTTTCCAGTACAGATAACATTTAAAACACTATACTCATACTGAACAATTTAAGGTTTCTAACAATTCAGCCAAGTATTTATTTCATATCAATTTCATCGATGTACAATGATTGCATGAAGAAAATCTTGTACTGCTATATACGGTCTTTACTTTATTTATTCATGGATTATTACTATGATCCTTTAAATGATAACGTATGCAAGGCTGCTTTGCAACAATGAAAATAGAGAATAGCACTATATACAGTAAATAAATCAACTGAAATAATCTTAATCACATGTGAGTGTCTGATCATGTGTCTGTGTTTTACTTTACATCCGATGCAAATGAAGTTCAGAGCACTAACAGCGATGAAACATCCAACATCCCCCTGACACACACACACACACACACACACACACACACACAGATGTTGTGCGTCTCGTCTCACCACATGAGAGTTGCGAGCAGCAGGTTGGTGGTGTTGGACAGAGGTGCGATGGGTGCGTCTGCCATCATGAGAGCAGAGAGAATCGCTCCAGCAAAACAATACAGCATTGAACTGAACCAGCAGGCCAACGGACTCCTCTGAGACACCTCCAGAGCTCCTACACAACAAACACACAAACACACTCTATACAACCCTCCTTCTGAGATTATTATTGGATTGACCGATTCACTTCATCATGAAATCATGTGGTATTGTTCTTGTGCTGGGATATTGTACAGTGTGTCAGTCATGATGGTGTTTCTAAAATCAGGTCATGTGACGCTCTGCTGTGGTTTGTGGGATTATGGGAGATTAAGAGGATCAAAGACAAGCAGCCTGAACACGAGACTGTGAGGACACTGAAATACCACTGCGATGTCTTGTGTCTTCATAAAGGAGTACGTGAAACAAAATGAAATATGACGGATGAACTGTTATCTCATAACCTCGTGCATACAGAATGAACAAAACACAGTTTTATGAGGGGATCATCAATAACCTTATGAACAGCTCTCATGCTAGCGGTGATTGAAGGGTTGAGTTCGGGAGAGGTTAACCACCTCATAAAAGAATTCCCGTGAGATCAGACGGTTCCTTTTATATTGACAACAAGTAATATATGATGGATATTAACAGATCATGAAGGTAAAAGTTGTTCTGATAGGATCATCAGCCAGAGCCAATAAATCTGTTTTCTACAGTCAGGGCGTATTCAGATCTCCGACACAAACATGAACATGAGCAAGATTGTATCTGCAGTGCAAAGGTCGTGTGGTGAAATGCATGTACAGTCACTTTAGACACACACACGTAGAACACATCTTCTGCATGTATGAGCTCATGCGACATACAGTAACACATACCTGTCTATCAGCAGATACACACACACACACACCCGAAACATCCAACCAAAAACACTGAATCAATCAAGATTAGAGCTGACTTCACTTCACATATCACACTGACAACAGAAGATCAAGTGCAGTGCATTGTGGGATGCTGTCTCTCATGGAGGTCAATGCAAACAAATCTAGAAGAGAGATATTTGTGTGTAAGCATCCAGCTGTATACATAACAGATCTCAGAACACAAAACAAAGTGATGTAAGTCACATGTCTATTTGAAGAGTTTGGTTCCAAAATGAGACAACTCGGTGTTTAAACACTTTCAAAAATCATGTTTTTTATTGAGCATTCCAATTAATATCAATCAAACTGCAGTTGGTTTGTTTTGATGTAAGCCATAATAACTCCAAACAAACAGCTACTAACACAATAAAACAATGATTTTTGAACATTTGTTAAAAATGGAGTAAAAAACTCTTCATTTATTCATCTCCTGTCCTCATGATGCATTCACGTGTGGGGAGTTTCACTTGATCATCGGCGTTCAGTGGTTCACCAGTCAAATACCGTGGTGTTGAAATCCTGTAATAATTCAGCACAATCTTCCTATAGATCACTCCCATAGTTGAACGTTTTAAAAGCACGATCGTTCCTAAACGAGATGAAGTGTTTCGAGAGCTCGACTTGCCCGTAAAACACGCAAACCCTTCACATGCAGATACACACAGGCCAAAGTCCCAAGCACAACCTTCTCTGCCTTTAAAGGCCAATGAACTCAACTGATAAACAACAGAACAACACTCTGACCAGACACGAAATCCACTAAACAGAATGAACTCTTGAATGTTAACACAACACATATTGAAAGGACACACACTATAGGACTTGTGAATGTGGTGCGTGCGTTGCACAGACGTCTTCTGTGGTGTTTGTTTGGAGTTTGATGAGAATCTTGTTGTCAGGATCTCGCTGAAGGCAAACACAAGGACGTGTCAGGTCTGGTATCCCTGCAGGACATCGTTCCAGATATGTCAGTGACAGGAGAGGCACAATAGCAGAAAGCAGATCAGCTGTCATGACTCGTGAAGGGCAAACGGTGTTAAAATAGACTGCGCTCAAAGTCTACACAATAGACAAACATACATACACACCTGTTGTGTGTTACTCTTCTGAACACAAAAACACTGCACTCGGATGAAGTTCACTCCAGTTCAGCTCATCTACACTTGTGTGTGGTCCCAGCGGGCCATGAATGCACATGTTTGCATGTTTGATCATTTGAACCACTGCAGTGGAGGGAAGTGGCTGCACATGTGACGCATGCAAATATTTCCCAGAAGAACACAGCTGTATTGGCAGTGAGTTAATCATTGATCGTCTTTCCTGTGATCCCTGTTGTTTAGTTGTCCGGCTGACTCACAGTCAACATGTGCACATTAAAGTCCGAACGTGCCAAACCACAAACGGAACACATACATTTTGAAGCATCTCGTGCACGCGCGCTGCAAGGTTTGTAAACGTGAACGCGCGCCGGAGACACGTACTCGACTTCTTGCCACTGCAGATGAACAAAACTAAGTAAACCTGACATAAAGTCACGAGGACATTCACACACATGATAAAAATCCCTTAGGGAAATTAACCATCTTTTTTTGTGGTACAAGTGTAGTAACCATGGTTTTTTGGTGCATTGATTACTTAGGGCAAAACCATGGGTTTACTACAGTAACCATGGTTTACTAGGGTTTTTACACAAAAACATGGTTTTCAAAACCATGGTTATTTTGTGATAACCATTGTTTTACTACAGTAACCATGGTTTTTCCATTTTAACTGTAGTAAAACCATGCTCAATTTTCGCACACGATCTTCTAATGCAATAAGAATACAAAGTGTGTGTGTGTTTGACGTGAACTCGTAATGACGTGAATACGCAAGACAAACACGATCATGTGTTCAGAAACTAACGTATATAACACAATGCATGGCGTGTTTATAAATAACAGCGCTGCGCATTCATGTTAAACGTAAATAAGCAGATACTGTACAGAGCCGCTTCTATGAGCACGTGCACGCGCAAACATGCAGATGAAACAAACACACAGATTGAAAGACATTAAAGTTGGTTGATCCGGTTTCACTTCTCTTCTCTTCTCTTACCTGGCTGTTCTCTGAGACTCATCACTGACACGATATAATGCGCCATGTCAAAGAACGGGAACAAGGATATCTGTGAAAGCCCGAGAGCGAGCTCGTTTAGATTCAGAAACCCGAACAGATCCATCATTTAACGCTTCCGCCTCCCGATCAGTGAACGCGCCTACAGACCCGTGTCAGTGGACCTGCTTCAGATGATGTGCTGCTGGAGGAGCCGCTGAGTCAAGCAGCTGATCGGAGCGGTAACCGGATCTGCCGCCATGACTGATGCGGATGCTGCGAGCTCGAGCTCCGTGATTGGCAACGGGGGACGAACACACACACCCACAAATATCAGTAACATGATGCTAAACAAAAAAAGCGATATTGAGTACCGTGTAAATCTAGTTTCACGTTTAATCGTTCAGTACCACGGTATATATATATCTCAGTACCACAGTATGACCTGTGGCGGCGCTGTGTGGCTCCATGTTCCGCTATTTAACCACATTTAAATTAGTTCATTATTAAATATAAGACAAAATAATTCACCAAAACACATATTAAACAATAGAAAACATATGATGTTAAAACGTGTTACTTGTTATTAGGCATAACGTGTGACGTGTGTGCGCGCGTGTTCAAGCGTCGCTGCGCCTGTCGTCGAAGTCTCGCGAGAGCGATTGAAAAGCATAGGGAGCGGTCTACTCTCGCGGTATCTGGATGTCATACGCCGGTCAGTTTACGCAGTGCTACTCAGGGCCGTTGAAAGCAGAGTTGCAACACACTTTGATCTCGCCGCCGCGTGGTCACGTGGTTCACAGAGCTTTTTTGCAACAAATTTCACTAAATACCAACACAATATATGCACTGATTACTATGTTGATTAAATGTATAATAACCTTTTGTCTGATGAGTGTTAATCAGAGACAGTGTTAATCAGTTTTGAGTGTTTAATTTGACTAGGAAGGATGCATAATGTGCAATACATTAACAGTGCATACATACAGTGCATGCATTCATCTGTTTCTTATGCTTCTATGTTCATCGGTACATACCAATGTTAAATTATGTTAAGACATTCACATAAAAATGCACAAGTAATTTATCAATAAATACGATTGCACGTAAATGCACCACAAAGAACGCTGAAAATGAACAAGACAAACAATTTCAGTCAGTAAGAGATTTTATTATATAATTTATACAGGGAGAGGGTAGATAACATTTTATGTATTGAGCAGTCTTTATAGAAAACCATTCAACCACATAAAGCCATTTTAATTTAGGAAAACAATATTTTGTTTTAAAAAAAACATCCTTATAATAAAACACCAGTTTTACAGAGATGTATTCTATCAACTTACCTGCGAATGTGTTTGAGAAACCGTGAAATGATTGTCCAATGTTTGGAACTATAGAGCCCTCCATGACACGAGTTACTTCCGCATTCCATTCACCCAACGGACGTCTATGCGAGTGTCGCAACTCTGTTTTTCAACGGCTCTGGTGCTAATCTGCTAGCCTCCATGTGAACTAACATACCTGTTAATGCAGAGGTGGATTGGTCTAATGCAGCCTTACAATTATACAGGCCTCCGGGTGAGAAACTGCATTTTAATTAACTGCAAAGAGGTCATCGAAGAAAATGATGATGCTGGTGATGCCACCTATACAAGCAGCGACACCTGCTGATCTATCATGGACTTTGTCTTCAGTGAAGATGTTCCTCGTGATTTTCCTCACGATGGCGCCATTGTGGAACTCATTGCCATGGAAACAGCGCGAGTGGGTCTGCCTCTGAACTTCATGTGCACGCGGAGAGGAACGCCACAGCACGTCAGAAATATTGAAGTACTCAATAAACATATTCTGCTTCAACTCGTCATATAAAAAGTTTTGCAATGTTGCCGTGAAAGTCATTTGAGACATCATGAAGACGAGCTTTCGCCAAACCCTCCCCTCTCTCAGGTAACGTCATCTCTGGTATATAATATAATCCCTCGAGTTTAAAAGTGAAGGGTTAATTTAGTTTGATTCCTTAGAGAGATGAGCGGTTATGGCCAGCTTTGTTGCTGTTAACTGAGATTGAATCATGAAGTAGTTGTTTCTGAAATGTGTGAGTTGATGAACATGTTGGAATTAGACACACCCTCACGTGCACAGATATTTGAAAGTACGGTAGTTGGTCACTGATTCAGTTAAAATTAATTAAGATTTTATTTAAATACCGCTTTTTCCGATTTCTTTCTTCAGATTTATGTATATAGTGTAAGTCAGTTCACTTCAGTTTTTCATTTATCAGTGCCGATCAGACTAAAATATCATATGATATGATGTACTGTATGTCGTCTGAACTATTGTTATTACGGCAAGTAATGTTTTATTTTTATGATAAATGTACATTATAACTAAAGCTATAACGCTGTGGTGAAGTGTATGTAGTTATATCAGTTGTGTCCAGCAGGTGGTGCTGTTGTTAAGGTTCAGTGAGTTGTCTCAATTCTGTATTTAATAATTCCATGGCCGATTTTTTAAAATATTACATCATATGCTGTCATTGATAGCGTTTTACATGCATGGTTAAATAAATAGTTTCTTATTCATTACAAAACTGGCACAGAAGAGTCGAAGATTGATCTCTCAGTATGTTTGATTTTTTTCTTACACAGTATAGTGATTTTCCTTCTTACATAAATCTATTGACATCATGACATTTTAAATGATTTCACCAATTTTTATAAAGCTGACGCACACACACACGCACACACACACACGCACACACACGCACGCACACACACACACACACACACACACACACGCACACGCACACACTCACACACAGCTGTGACCACAGAGTGGTGCTAGAGATCTTTAAAGTGATGTTTACTGGGAAAGAACAAGACATCTATAAAAGCACAACACATCAGAAGGTTCTGCACTACTGTGTGTGTCTACAGAAATAATCACTTCCCCTTAAAGTGATCAATGTGTAGCAGTTTATTACATGAGTCAGTGGTTGAATTAGAAAAGTTTTCCCAATGAAAGGAGCAAAGATTGGAATCTTGTTTTTTCCTGCTAGACACTTTCTAAGACCAGTGTAATGACCCCCTACACAAGCCATACCACCCTTTTCCTCTCTGAGAGCGTCTTAAACACCCAGTGTGACCTCACATACACAACTGGACCTTCTACAAACATTCCTCCACACACTCACATGTGAGGATATTATCAACTGACACACACACACACACACACACACAGGGCTTTGTGTTTAACTCATGGGAACTTTAGTTCAGGACTTTGTGACTTCAGGAATAAGTGAGTCACCCTTTATGAACAGATTCTTTGGGATGTTCATGTGTTACTGTATGAAACCTGTATCACAATAGCACTTGAGTTGTTTGTTATAGCAGGAGCTGAATGTTGAAATTCATGGTTTGCTAATATGATTATGTAAATTATTGAAGTATACAGCCGTTGTCGTGATTCTCGGGGTGAGACACAGAGACAAGGACCCAAGTGCAGACAGCGGTAAGGGGTTAACAAGACAGACTTTAATAAAAACAAACAGGACAAACACGCAACAGTACAAATGAAGCAGCACAGGACAATGAAAAATGAGGACTATATAAAGGGGACTAAATCAAGAAGGGGACATGTGGGACATGAACTAATTAACAAGCAATAACGAGACGAAAGGGCGGGAACAGACCGGAGAGAGGGAGTATATGGAAGTCCAAAACTGTCACTCTCCACATAAAACAAGAGGTTCTGTCATGGCTCTGCCACAAGATCAAGAAAAGCAAGACAAGATGGGGCAGAACCATGACAGCCGTGGCCAAAAGTATTGGCAGTGACAAAAATGTTGTGTTTTGCTGAGTTTGCTGCTTCTGTATTTGTAGATTATTTCTACATGTTTCTGTGGTAAACTGGAAAAACAACGATAATCATATCTTAAGGTTTAAAGGTGTTTATTGGCAAAAACATAATATATTATATAAGAGTTGATATTTACAGTGTTGAGCCTTGTTTTTCAATATTGTTTGATATTCAACACAGTCTCAAGAGAATTCGTGGCATTGGCACGAAATTTGGAATCTATTGATTTGTGTTCATGGACACGAATTACCCCCTTTTTTTCTTATCAGTCAGCATAACTTTTAATACACAGACAGCGTGTGTATGTACATTTATATATTTATAACCTGACATCAAAAGAAGTCGCACATATTTTAGGAGGTGGCTAACCAACACCTTACCTCAACCCAAACCCCAACATCACAGCCATAACGGCTAATTTAGCTAAAAACGTGAGTTTCACGAGGTGACAAAGCAACGATAAATGGCTGCCCTAAACCCGCCCCTAAACCTACGTCACAGAGGAAAAGTCAAATCAGTACAAAACATAACAATGAGATCGGAGGAAATTGGAATTCACCCAAATGAGTCACCTTGTAAAATAGTTATGAATTCCGATTGCGTTGATATATATTTATACATATTAGAGAGACCGCGTATTTAAATACGTTAGACTGAAAGTCATGCTGGGTGACATGAAAAAAGGGGAAATTGGTGTCACGAACACAAATTCATAGATTACAGTTCGTGAGACTGGGTTGAGATATCAGACATTAGCTTCTGGGCCAAATCCTGACCGATGGTTCAGTTCTTTCTTGCCATAAGTGCTCTGAGTTGATCACAATTTGTGGGCGTCTGCTTGTCCACTCGCTTTTTCAGTATTTACCACAGGGTCTCTAGATGGGATTTACATCTGGGGACTTACTTTTTTCCAATTATTTAAAATGCATCAGATCACACACACGCATAATAATCTTGAATGAAAGATGAATTTAATGAAGACCACAACAGCTTAAAGGAACAGGTCACCCAAAAATGAAATTTCTGTCATCATTTACTCACCCTCAGGTTGTTCCTAATCTGCATAAATTTATTTGATTTATGCAAAGATTTTTGGAAGAATGTCAGTAACCAAACTGATCTCATCCCCCATTGACTGCCATAGAGTAAATAAATACTATGTGAGTCAAAGGGGTATGAGATCTTTTTGGTTACTGACATTCTTCTTAATATCTCCCTTTGTGTTTAGCAGAACAAAGAAAGGGTTACGGGTTTAGAACAACCTGAAGATGAGTAAATTATGACAGAATTTTCATTTTTGGGTGAACTGTCCCTTTAAGCAAAAACTTTACAAAACACAGCATTTATGTGACTGCCAAAACGTTTGGCCACGACTGTAATGCTGTTGTGTCTGTCTTCTTCACTCTTCTGTAATGTGTAGTGTTATTGTGAGGCCTGAGCAGGATGTGCAGTAGAAAGATGTGTTGTGTGTTGATTGTCTTTGTATTAATTTGTCTTTCTTCCTCATCACATCCAAGACAAAGGTAATACACACATCTTCATGTTCATTTCCAGCCTGTTGTTGTTTGTTCATTGGAAGTTACACAATCATGTAACGGGTTACATTCCTCAGAAGTTCTGTGATCAGATGTGTTAAAACTCTCACCCCGCGAACACACGGCACTCAGAGGTCAACACATGTCTGAGAGAGGTCACACATCACCCACAGCTCAACATGCCAAAGGCGTCACACATGTGACCTTTAGCCCAGAGGTCACTGTCAGGAGAGGGCAATGACCTGAACAGTTTAATGAGGGAGGAACATTAGTCAAGATGAGGACTTTACAAAACTTGAAAAAAAGTAATTTATTAAACATCTAATATTTTGAAACGACTTGCATTTACTTGACAGAGTAATTAGAGATTTAATTCCTAAAACTAGATTTGTATGTGTTCTGAAGATAGTTTGAGTGATATCTGACAATCACAAGCTGTTGTTTGTTTTCAAACCATTTCAAAGCTATTCCTTTAATGCCGACGTAATTTTCGAGTCTATGTAGGAGTGTGCTGTGGTCAATGGTGTCGAATGCAGCACTAAGGTCTAGCAGCACCAATAACGAGATACAACATCGGTCAGACGCCAATAGCAGATCATTTGTAACTCTGATCAAAGCAGTCTCTGTACTGTGACATGCTCTAAATCCAGACTGGAATTCTTCATTGATGTCATTCCTTTGGAGGAAGGAGCATAATTGAGTTGAAACTACTTTTTCCAGAACTTTAGATATGAAAGGTAGATTCGATATAGGCCTGTAGTTCCATAGTTCTCTAGGGTCGAGTTGGGGTTTTTTGACAAGGGGCCTTATAACAGCCACCTTATATGCTTTAGGCACATGTCCTAATGTCAGAGATGAGTTAATAATACCAAGAAGAGGATCTATAATTTCTGGGAGCATCTCTTTCAGTAGATTTGTAGATATAGGGTCTAGTATGCATGTTGTTGATTTAGATGATCTAATAATTTTAGACAGCTCATCTTGATCTACGGTATAAAATAATTGCATTTTCTCCTTAAGGGAGCTGAAGTTAGTTTGTTCAGCGGGTTTCACTTCTGATTGCATTGTTATAATTTTTTCTCTAATATCTTGGATTTTATATGTGAAGTAGTTCATAAATTCATCACTGCTATGCTGATATACAGGATCAGAAGTCACTGACGATTTATTTTTTGTTAATTTAGCCACTGTGTTATATAAAAACCTAGGGTTGTGCTGGTTTTCTTCTATTAGTGATGAAAGTAGGCGGATGCCGCATTCAAGCACTCCTGACACGTAGACGTGTCGGCCATCTTGGAACGGTCCGCTGACGTCACTCACAGTTGACTAGAACAAAGCCACTAGAAGGAAAGCCTGCAACCTTTAGCCAAAAAAGCGTAATGGCTAATGCTAACGCAGAGGCTTCAACAGAACGCAGGAAAGGAGACCAGATGCTAGTTTTTTTAAAGGATGTCGATGGATTTTGTTAGCCGTTACGGGTTTTCCAATTAGAAGTATTACAGGCCCTTTGATCTCCCTACAGTAAGACTATCTCTGACTAGAATGCCTCAACGCTGAGCAGCCATGGCTGTGACTGTGAAAACCACAGGGATTTAAATTCCCGAAAAATGGGATAACTTTTGTTGTTGTCATGTGTTAGTGTAGCAGATATAATGTTTGAGTTTACACAACAATAAATATGTTTTCATTATCTCACACAGTCAGCCTGATCTTGAGTGTTAACGGACTGGCTCGCACCGTTCCAACGTATAGCGGCCCATAGAAACAGATGCTAATGCGGCATCTAGTTATTTATATCTATGTTTGTCCATCATTTGTGTAGCACAAACACAGCAGGAAGTTCAGCACTGAATGTTCCAGGAAGCAGAAATAAAGACTAAAGAATAAAGAATAAATAAAGAATACATATAAAGAATAAAGAATAAATAAAGAATACATATAAAGAATAAAGAATAAATAAAGAATACATATAAAGAATAAAGAGTCGTCTGTGTCATGAAGTGGAGCATTTTCATTTAGGAATTCCTCTTGAATGATGGGATGGATCAGAGGAGGCTTTCTGCTCTACATGTGACTGGCTCTTTTAAAATCTCTAGCTTCAGGCAACAAAGACAGGAGGTCACAACACATTCTTTCCTCTCTCTCTCTCTCTCTCTCTCTCTCTCTCTCTCTCTCTCTCTCTCTCTCTCTCTCTCACTCTCTCTCTCTCTCTCTCTCCTCTCCTCTCTCTCTCTCTCTCTCTCTCTCTCTCTCTCTCTCTCTCTCTCTCTCTCTCTCTCTCTCTCTCTCTCTCTCTCTCTCTCTCTCTCTCTCTCTCTCTCT
>NC_079908.1:21646098-21668380 GCF_024868665.1 Triplophysa rosa | reverse complement strand
CCTCTCTCTCTCTCTCTCTCTCTCTCTCTCTCTCTCTCTCTCTCTCTCTCTCTCTCTCTCTCTCTCTCTCTCTCTCTCTCTCTCTCTCTCTCTCTCTCTCTCTCTCTCTCTCTCTCTCTCTCTCTCTCTTTCTGGTTTCCCGGTCAGTTCCTGTTTTTCTGGCGTGGTCGGAATGAAAGATCCATGATAATATTTCAAATATTTCTTCATAATTATGAAGAAACAAGTTTTCACCCAGGTTCTGGTTTCTGAGTTTGTCATCATCAGCTGGTGAACCAGCTCGACCAGTATAAATCACTCTTTACACGCTGAGCCCTTCAGCGGTGACTGGCTTCTAATGTGAGTCTGCGTCATGTGTTTCTTTCTTAAAAGACGTGCTTAAAATCATGAAGACACAAGAAAAAGTCTTCTTCTAGTTCCTCTAACCCTCATCTTGGCACTCTTTCTATTTGACAGAGAGAGGCCACACATCTTGAATAGTGTTCAGGCTGATTTATGTCCTGCAGGTGTTTGTGAAAGACTCAGACGTCCCAAAAGCTTTAAACAAACAGTCCGTATAGTCGTGTTCGTAAAGAGACTGAGATGAATGTTGAGGAAGTCTGTCAGCTTGTTTGTGGATTGGTGTTTGTGGAGGGTCAGCGGCTCTGTTTCCATGTGTTCTGATGCCAGACGCTCCTGCATGATCACCACATACAACACAAGTCATGAACACTCTTCCAGAGAGTGTTTCTGTCCAATCAGAGTTAGTTATCATGGACCATGAGTCAGTGCTTTACCATGAGAACTCTGTGTGTGTCTGCAAGAGTGTGTGCTTGTGTGTGCGTACAAGTTTTTGTGTGTGTGTATTTATGCGTGTTTGCAAGTGTGTGTGTGTATGTTTGTGTGTGTTTGCAAGTGTCTGTATGTTTGTGTGTGTGTGGGGGGGGGGGGTAAACCCTACAGTATGAGGACAAAGTGTCCCCACAAAGATGGCAATATCCAAAACCCTTGTCCTTGTGGGGACATGTTTTGGTCCCCATGAGGAAACAAGCTTATAAATCATACAGAATGAACTTTAGTGAAAATGTAAAAGAGCAGACAGTTGTGTGTGATTGTTAGGGTTAGGGGAAGGGAATATGATACACAGTTTGTACAGTATAAACACCATTGTGTCTATGGAATGTCCCCATAAAACATGGAAACCCAACATGTGTGTGTTTGTGTGTGTGTGACATCTACTACAGTTTGTGCAATCCCTTAAAAATAGTTCAGTATACTTCAAATTGAACTTATAAGTAAATAAACTTAAGTTCAAGTGTATTTTGAATAAGTAGTAGAACTAGTAAGTGTATCTTGTAAGTGTACTATTTCAATACTACTTGGGAGTAAATTGTCTCACGTTTTAGTTTATAAAAGGGTACTTTGCTACATTGCTAGTATAGAGCAGTACTAAACTTTGAGTACACAGTAGGTTTTTTAGAGGTCTAATTTTCTGAATTTCACACTTGAATATTCTTCTTGTTTTTGTAAGTGATGTAAAATCTGTTCTGAATCAGAATCTGTAGTGGTGTTGATGGATGATCATCTGTGAGGCCAGAGTTAGGGTTAGCTGACCACTACTGAGAGCATGTAGAGCGTGAGCTGGTTTTTCCGGCAGTCACTTCCTGTCTGATTCTCCAGTTTACTTCCTGTTCTATAATCAGTCTGTGTCCATGCCACGTCCGACAGAGAGTGTCATCACAATCCCCAAACACACACACACACACACACACACACAGTAGCGGCCTTATGCTATGTTTCACCTGTTTCAATTGAAACGCCTCACAACAGAAGAGGCCTCCGCTTACACTGGGAAAGAGAATTTTCCCCTGCCGTCACGCCGAGCATGCACCAGAGTTAATGTTAAAGGGATCGTTCACCCCAAAATGAAAATTCTGTCATCATGTACTCACCTTCGAGTTGTTCCAAATGTGTCTAAATGTCTTTGTTCTGATGAACACAGAGAAAGATATTTGGAAGAATGCGTATAACCAAACAGATCTCAACACCCATTGACTCCCATAGTAGGAAGGAAAAGGAGGGAAAAGTGTCGTCAAAATGATTTAAAAATGAAACTTTAAGAAACTTTAGTTTCAAGATAGGGAGCAAATAGAAATATATGCCACCATGGCATTGAACGCAACGTTACGAGATCGCTGGATAAAGGAAATCTTCTCAGAGCTTTTGCAGCACTCAGAATGTTATAAATGTTGTAATCGTGGTAAGTAGGAAAATATACTATTTGTATTTAAGGATGAATATTTTCTCCACCGACTAATAAACTTTTGACAACATTTTTTATCTTCAACATTACACTTTACATGTTGCATTTCTTTTAACAAAATGATGCTCAAAATGTTTGCTCATTTTTATTCCTAACAAATAATCCATAAACAAATATTTAACGTAGTTTTATGAATAAAAAAGGCTACATAATATAAGCGTTACAACACAGCACAAAATAATATAATTGTTATTTTAATAAATGCACAATAACAATAAAACAAAGACATATCCCCTGATATTAAACGAAAGAAATACTAACAAACCTTCTCTTGCCCTTTTGTCTCCTTCATCGTCCTGACGCGCCTGACTTTAAAAAGAAACTGCACAGCACGTGCTTATAGACATTTACATTGAGTCATTTAGCAGACGCTTTTATCCAAAGTGACCTACAGATGAGGGAAACAAAGGAAGCAATTGGAACAACATAAGGACAACAAAAGCAGAAGTGCAATAAAAGAGAACTGGTCTCATATAACCACCACAGTATACAGAGCGAAGTTAGTTTATTTTATTTTTTGAAAGAGTAGAAAAGAGATAGAAGGCAGAACTGATGGGTCATGTGCTGACGGAAGAGACGTGTTTTCAGAGGGTTCTTAAAGATGGAGACAGAATCTGATCTGATCTTGTAGCAGCGGGCAGGTCATTACACAGATGTGGAACCCATCCCGAGAAAGTTTGTGTGAGAGATTGTGACCTTTTTGGGAGGGCACCGCAAGACGAGCGTAGGGATCTGGCGGGTACACAAGTCTGCATGAGTGAGTGAAGGTAAGGGGGTGCAGAACCAGTGGTGGTCTTGTAGGCCAGGAGCAGAGGCTTGAATTTGATGAGAGAGACTATAGGGAGCCAATGAGAGGCGTGACGTGCGCTCTCTTGGGTTCACTGAAGTCCACTCTTGCCGCTGCATTCTGGATCATCTGTAGAGGTTTGGTTGCACACGCTGGGAGTCCAGCCAGTAGTGCATTGCAATAGTCCAGTCTGGAGAGCAGAGCGTCCGGCTGAACTAAATTTACTTTATTTCTATACAAAAATCTTTTAGTGATTGTAAAATAGGTCTGTTTAAACAAATAAAATACAGGATGGATAGTACTCGTTTAATGCGCTACTGGCCGAAATATAAAAATGTTAAATACAGTGTTTATAACATAAATGGGGGCCTTCAACTGTTTCTTTGAAACGGCCTCTGAATTGCAAAGGCCGCCTCTGCGCGCATGCGCGCACACACACACACCACACACACACAGACAAACACACACCCATGCGCACACACACACCACACACGCACACACACACATGCGCACACACACACCACACACATGCGCACACACACTTTCAGCTAATTGTGTGAAGGAAGGAAATGATGTCAGGTGTTTTTTTAATAACAGGAAGTGAACGAGGAGTGGGTCATGTGTTATTCTACACCTAAGTCCCAGCATGCATCTGTTTATGTGCTCTGCACTCCAGTCAAAGGCCGGGTGTAGACCAGCAGGTCCTGAGGAACAGTGACAGGAAGTGACATCATCACTGTATTCTTGACATCATCACTGTATTCTTGACATCATCACTGTATTCTGTAGGGAGGTGCAAAAACAACATGCTTTTTACTCATTTTCTGTTTCTGAACTGCAATCGTCAAGAAACAACTTTGATCTCTTGTATCTTATTGTTCTCTTTTTATAAGTTGACAGTCTGAATGTTTTACACGTGTAGTAGAGTGTTTCTGACAAGATGCCCGTGGCGTTCACATGTGTGTTATACAGTGAGTCTCTCTCTCGCTCACAGGCTGATGTGGTTGTGTAACAGATTCAGATCGGCTGGGCAGGAACAGACACATCTCTCTCTCTCTCACATGCGTTTATCTGTCTGTCTGTGATTTAACACTAAAGCTCTTTTCTCACCGTATCTACACGTAACAACATGAATGTCTGTGCTGTTCTGTGAGAATGTTCACGGACTGTGTGTGTGAATGCATATTCTCACACCGCTTTCACATGAGAACTTTTCTCTTATCTGTGTGTGCATGTGTGTGTGTGCATGTGCGTGTCTGTGTGCATTCGTGTGCGTGTCTGTGTGCGTGTGTGTGTGCGTGTGAGTGTGCGTGTGAATGTGTGTGTGCGTGTGCATGTGTGTGTGCAGGTGCGTGTGCAGTCACAGGAGTGGATGTCAAGTCCATCTGGTGTGAGTTTACTCACCTGTGAGACACCGAGAACATCATATTCATCAGTACTTCTGTTAACACTTACAGATTAAATCCAAACCTACACCTTTGTTCTTGTTTCACTCGCAAATAATGTCGCAGAAATAAAATGTCTAAACATTTCTTTAAAGCCTTTAAACAGGTTTGTTTAAGCACACTTTATTTCTAGAGTGTTTTCATCTCATCTTTTGATTTCAACACAGTTGGTATGTTTATATGATGTTGATGAGATTCAGTCCAGATGTGGTCCGTGTTTTTCACGGTGATACCTGTATGTGATGAATGTGATGTTTGCATGAGCAAAGCTTTTTCTCAGGTTGAGTTTATGATATTTTCCGTGATCATGTTCAGCTATAAATGTCTGTAGAGCTCAACGTTGATTGTGTAAAGAGGGTGGTGCTGTCAGACCTCAGACAGACGTCTTGTGACCGCGATGAGGAGATTTAGATGTTCCGGCTCTGAATGAACGTGGATGTCCTGTTTTCCGGCTCTATTGTGGTTGGGAGCAGGTTTGGACCTGAACAGGATCAAGAGTACACAACAATATTCCACTTCCAGTGTCTGCTTTAAAAACAAACACGACACATCACATAACAGGGAACGTCAATTAGAAAACGTCACCGATTACACAGAGAATCATGTTAAATAAGACAAATGATGTGTGTGGTTTCTGTACTCATGAACACATCTCATTGAGGATGTGACTGTAAGCGTTGTTAAAGTACAGCGAGAGCTTTAATGGCCTCTCTTAATGGAGAAATCAATGAAATCCCTTCATCTAATCCCTGACCATCAGGAGGTGCATATCACACAGCACAGGGGACTAATGTCTGCTCCTCCAACCAGAGGTCAAAGGTCAAGTTCATTGGGGTTAAAGTCTGTTGTCTTTGATCTCAGATCACGTGACACTGGTAGAACGGTCAGGTCATAGAACATTCCTGCATCTGCGTGTGTGTCGATCAGAGACGTCACAATCTCTCTGTTACCTGAGGAGGATTTCATCTGTCATGTTTTGTTTGAATTCCTGTGATTGTGTCAATTTTCCACTGCCATGAATTCATGATGTACTTCACTTGATTCACAGCTTTGATTTCACCTCCTGATCCTCCTTTCTGTGTGAGAACACATCTACTTCCTGCAGACACAGGATGTCACTGCTGCTTCTATATTCATGATGTTAACAGAGTAGCTGGGGATTTTACACAAGTTATGATTTTTGGGTGAACTGTTTCTTTAAATAGTGAGAAAAGACTGGTTCATTTCAAAGTCTACAAGTTGAAACACACACACACACACACACACGCAGTGAGTGACCCAGGAATGATCCAGATTAGAGATTACCTCCAACCTCTCTCTCTCTCTCTCTCTTGTGTAACCCAGGTCAAAAGCAGAGATGCAGAGAGTAAGCGGTGCTTCTCTAAATCTACTTGAATTATTACAGACGTCTGTGGAATTCTGTCTGCGCTGTGTGTCATCTCATTTATCTCTCGTTGGCTTTGTGAGGAATGTGGGATGCATCTCCCGCTGAGCTCCGTGAGCGGTCCGTGAGGAGTCAGTATTCATGAGTGTGATGGACGCTGAATGTGAGTGATCATATCAAACATCAGATGTGTTTTCATGACTGCTGTGTCTCTTTTCTTCACTGTGATATCTTCTTTAGTGGGTCAGACACACACAGACAGAGATCTTTGTCTTGAACAGGAAGTAGCAGATGGAGGACAGGAAGTGGCTTCTCATTGTTCTGTGTCCAGAGGGCCTGTCTTTATCCTTCCTCTCTCTTAGGACGTTTTCACACATAAGGGTTTGTTTTCGGAACCTGGTGCGTTCTCCCTCTTGGTTCAGTTCGTTTAGGCATATGTGAACATCGAGCTAGGATCCGCCCCAAAACAATCGCTCCGAGACCGCCTGAACAAGGTGGTGAACCAAGGTGGTGAGACCGCCTGAACCTTTTATGCTTCCCGAGCTACGCCTTGAGAGATGCGAGACCGGTGCAACGCGCAGCTGACGCTCATTATCACTCGAGTTACCGGCCGGGAAATAAACAGATGCACTCTGACCAATCGAAGGAGCGTTTACTCGCAAGTGACTTTTATTAACAAAGTTTGGTCCGTTTGGAAATATTGCCTTGTGAATGCGAACCGAACTAAAATAAATTGCAATATTGTAGCGATCTAACCCCCCGTTTCGGAACAAAGCAATCGATCCACAGGTGTGAAAATGCCCTCACTTACTGTGCTGACAAGGAAAACAAAGGAGGTTGGTACCCGAGTATGCACTGGAATGGGGTCAGTCCTGTAGAAGACTGTCGAAGGGAGTTCTGAGCATACTCGGCCCAAGGTAAATATCTGTGCCAGCTGTGTTGGTTGGTATGACCTCAGGTATCTCCCAATATCCTAGATCTTGCGTTCAGCCTGGCCATTGGCTTGGGGGTGATATCCCGAGGTTAAACTCACGGTTACCTGAAGGAGGTTGAAGAAGGCCTTCCAGACCCTGGATATAAATTGGAGGCCCATGTCCGACACGATATTCTCCGGGATTACAAAGTTTGGGAACACATGATTGAATAGTGTCTCGGCAGTCTCAAAGGCTGTAGGAAGTTGCGGAAGGGGTACTAGTTTGCAGGCTTTAGAAAACCGATCCACAGCTACAACAATGCACGTATATGTGTCAGACAGGGGCAGATCTGTGATGAAGTCTATGGCTAGGTGTGACCAAGACCTTTGGAGAATGGGGAATGGCACGAGTTTTCCTTCTGGGAGACACCGGGGTGTCTTGGAGATGGCACAGACTGAACAACCCTTAATAAACTGGGAGACATCCTGAGACATACCCGGCCACCAGTATCGGGTAGCCAAGAGCGAGAGGGTGAGCTGGCTACCTGGGTGACCAGATCCCGGAACAGAATGAGACGAATCCATGAGGTCTTGCCCTCGGGACCTCCCGGCGGAGCAGGATGACGACGATTTCCTTGTCTGTCCTCCAGATAATTGGACTGAGGAAAACTTTAGGCGGTAGAATGGGGCTGGGAATGGAGGATTCTGGAAAGAAGTTGTTCTGGCGTAAAAGGGCGTTGGCTTTGCCGTTCTGGGAGCCTGGACGATAGGTCACAGTGAAGCTAAAGCGTGTGAAAAACAGAGCCCATCTTGCTTGTAGTGAATTTAGACGTTTAGCTTCCTTGAGGTAGAGGTGCAGCAGCCGATGATGGGGTGAGCTGTTGCCGAAGGAGATTGACCAAATCTGAGACCGAGTCCGGAGTGGCTAGGGAGGGAGAAGATGGGGTGCTCTTGGGTGTGGTCATCGTTAGTTGTAGGTCTGGTCTTCTGTAACAGTACTCAGAAAATAGACGATGCCACAGATGGTAAAGTGGAGGTGAATAAGTTTAATAAAACAAAACAGGAACCAGGAACAAAAAAAGGGTAATCCACAGGGTAAAAACGTGCAAAAAACAAGAAAATCCAAAAGGGTAAGTAATCCACTGAACAATACAAAAACACGATCAAAAACATCCATGGGATAACAGGTTTGGAACTAGGTATACATAAACTTACAACTAGACCAGACACAAAACACTGGGAAAAGGGAGAACACATAGTGTCAGGATGATGAGGTGCAGGTGAAAGTCATTAGTGATCAGGTGAGAGGAAGGTGTGTAGCTGGGTGAAAGTGCTGATGCAGGGGCCGTGGTGGACGTGACAGTCACAACTCGTCAGTATAAACGTCTGAAGAGAGGAGATGAGCCATGAGTGATGCACTTCAACTGAGACACCTGAAGTTTATATGAACCATTAAAACAGATCCTACATGATAGAGTGTGTATTCATGCACATTACATTACATTCTCATTCAGAGATCATCACTTAGGATGAATCACTTTATTCTTTTCACTGTCAGAAATGAGTATCACAAATGATCAAATGTTTAGTGCCAGTATGCTGTCTCAACTCGTGCGTGCGTGTGTGTGCGTGCGTGCGTGCGCGCACGCGTGTGTGTGCGTGCGTGCGTGCGTGAGTGTGTGTGCGTGCGTGAGTGCGTGTGTGCGTGTGTGCGTGTGTGTGTGTGTGTGTGTGTGTGTGTGTGTGTGCGTGTGTGAGTGTGTGTGTGTTGGACTTTTGACCCATCATCAGTGTATTATTCAGATGTTTCTCTGTGGGTTTGTGATCTGTGACTATTTTGTTTTGAAGCTGTCTGGTGGAATATAAAGATGGTTCTGGAAGGTTTCAGGTGGCAGAATCTCACAGGAGTGTTTGACAGTATTATGGTATGTAGAAGCACTGGAGGCTATATATCAGTCTTACTGTGTGCATCAATTCAAATCATCATTAAATCATCTCATTATTCTCACTCCTGTAAATACATCCATCAACACTAAACAATACTAAATTCACTTTACAAACAAACACTGGTCAGACATGTTTTAAATCAATCACATATTAAATATGTAGTACAACACACTCTTTTTTAGCATCACCGTAAAGGGAACGAGTTTTTAATTGTAGTACAGATGTGTGAAAAGTAAACTTTCATGAAAATGTTTATGTTTTGATGTTGGAGTTATAAATGAGTTATTCATGACAGGATCTATAAAAACCCTCAGCTGTCTCTCTTTCTGTTTCTAGTGTGTTAATAATTAAACACTCACGCAGCGCACACACACACACACACACACACAGAGAGAGAGAGCCACCTGACTCCAGCGCTTCTGTCCATCTGGTCGGCTGTATGCTGCACATGTAAGTGATTATTTGTGAGCATATTGCCTCCTGATCCTGCAGTGATGCTGTTTGTTTAATTCATGATGTTTCACTCCGGACGTCTGGAATATTCTACAGACCTGAAGAGACGTGCAAACCTCCACACAGCGGTCATCACCTTCAGAACTGTGCTGTGATAATAACATGTGTGTACAGATTTACAAGAGCACCAGACGACTGTTAGACGCTCTCAACCTCTGCTGTAAAAACATCTATATAATTAAAGACATCATCTTCATAACTCCTGACACCTCTGATCTGATCTGATCTGATCTGATCTAATGTATGGTCAGGTTCTAGAGGTGAATCAGAAGGTCGAGTGAAGCTGCTGTTTGATTGACACAACAGGTTTAGTCCTTTAGATCCTAGCATGAGTCCATCTCAACCTGAAACACACACACACACACAGAGGGAGGGTGGGCGGGGCCTGGTGTGTTACCATGGCAGCGCTGTGTTTACAGCTGAGGGTGGGTGGAGTTTGGAATGCTGAAGAGAAACATTTACTTTAGTAATGTAATGCACACATCAGACTGCAAACATTACTGGCCTTACATGTTTATCAATCTCATCATGTATATATCAGCATATCACAACTGATGATTTATCACATTCATTTACAGACACACACACACACACACACACACACACACGTACAGACACGCACACTCACTCACACACACTCACACACACACACTCACTCACACACACACACACACTCACTCACACACACTCACACACACACACTCACTCACACACACACACTCATACACACACACTCACTCACACACTCACACACACCCCGAGAGAGAGAGAGAATATTCACGACTGTTTCAAACTGTTTTCATGTTGTTAACTTCTCTGATGCTGCTTCATCTTCCTGAAAAAATCGTAATGATTTGAACATCATATGTGTTTTATCACACAGGTACATGTGACGCCACAGGGCATGATGGGAAATAAAGCAGCTAAATGAGCAGAGACACGTTCATGATGTGAGTGATCTCTGTCACACCTGTGACTCGCTGTAGACGTGATGTGACATCCATCAAGTGAAGATGACAGTCAGGGGAGGGGCTTTCTGAATTATTAACCCAAAGGTCACAGGTCAGAGCAAAGGTCACAGGAGAATATCTGAGAAAGAAACGTGAGCGTGTTCTGCAGCTTTCAATGTATGAAAAAAACTGAAATTCAAGAGAAATTCTCTTCATCTCTACAAATCAAGAGGAAGACTTGATCATTTTCACTCCATGACTTCGTCTGAACTTAGTGTCTCCTGACATTCCTTGAGAGAAATAAAAATCAAACTGTGATGAAGATGCTTGAGATCTCTTGCTTCATGTATCTCTGGCATCTGACTGTACGGTTTATTGAACAAACTCTGAGGTCTCAGGAGAAACACAAGACTTCCTCGGTCTAAATGTGTTTATTTCCTGACTCAGTTTGGGATTTTTAAAGTGAATCTTTTGTTCAGTATTATTGTTCCAAAAATAATAATAGAGAATGCTGCAGACACGTCTCTCTCTCTCTCTCTCTCTCTCTCTCTCTCAGTTCAATTCAAATTGCTTTATTGGCATGACTGTAAATATTACAATATTGCCAAAGCACAAAATACACGTATAAGCATAGGTAAAAAACAACAACATATTTTAACTTACACACACTCTTACACACTTACTGAGGGAGACTGTGGTGGGTAGAGCAGGGTAATACACATCACATATAATACACAACATCATTCGCACACACGTCTCTCAGGCTGTGACACATCCACACAAGTGCTGCTGTCTGGCCCTCTCCTATCTTATTTTCATTTGTTCAATTTCCCCCAAAGATGTGAAGTCTTTGATGAATTTATTCATGTGTGAATCTCTTACAGTTGTGTATTTGTGTTTCTGTTTCCATCTGTCCCGTGTTACAGTGAACACACACTCTGTGCTCTGTGTCGATGAACAAACTATGATCACTGCTCCTGTACTTACAAATCAGCTGTCTTTGTTTTGTGTTTTTGATATTTTGGAGATATTCTTTGAATTCTTAAATCGTTTTTAGACTTCGGTAAAATTGTAATTTGCTCTGTGTTTTTGTTTCCTGCTCTCTCTCTGTCTCTCTCTCTCTCTCTCTCTCTCTCTCTCTCTCTCTCTCTCTCTCTCTCTCTCTCTCTCTCTCTCTCTCTCTCTCTCTGTCTCTCTCTCTCTCTCTCACTCTCTCTCTCTCTCTCTGTGTGTCTGTACATGTCATGGCATGTTCTCTTTGCATGGAAAGGGAATGAAGGGAATTTCTAGATTCCGGCTTTGGAATGTTAGTGCAGAGATCAGAGAGGTGTTGACATTGAACATGAAGCTGTTGTGATGTGATTAATCACAGATTATTGATCACATCGACTGCTGTACACACTAATGGCTTAACAATCGATCCGCACGAACTCACGCACACTGCAACACACACATATATACGTCTTTAATCAAATCATAAGTGTGTGTGTGTGTGAGAGAGAGAGAGAGTCGTTTCGCACGCGGCTCCGCCCCCGCTGCAGGAGTTTCGGCCGCGGCGTCGCGTCGCGTCGCTCGTCAGTTTGAGTGGATCACAGTCACGCAGTGCTCCTGTCGCGTGTTTCTCTTTTCTCTGCTGGGTGAAAGCGGACAACCTGTCCTCTGTGGGATGAACAAACACGCGTGTCTCTTTCTCTTCCGTGGGAACATATCGCGTCTCTATCGCTGCAGGTAAGAAAACGCGACGTTTTAATCCAACTGAATCTTTGATCTGGTTTCGCGTTCAGCTCCATGTGGATCTCAAACCGAATCAAGATACACGTTTCATGATGGTTGTGTGTTCACGTTGTTTTATTGTTGAGATTTGAGTCATTTCACGCGCGCGCGACGCGTCGCCGGTGTGGCGTTTAATATTCAGTGTTACAAATGTTGCAGCGCTTTTGATGATGAGCGTGTTTTTCTAATGTGACGTGATGTGGAAATGTGCTTTGTGTCAGTTCTGTGTGTCAGTCATTTACTGTAGTAACCGCAGTGCTGTCGTCCAGAAATACTGCAGTTATTTATATGACAGAGTTCCCGCACTGCTGTGGATTATGTGAATCTGTTTCTATTCAATAATTCACAAGTTTGGCTTTTAATGGGATTGCAGTGACATCAGTCATTCATGAGGTGTGTGTTTACGGTGATCAGGTTTTCATTATACTCACAGAAGTGAGTGTGACGGTCAGAAGTTGTGTTGGTGAATGTGATGGGTAAAGAGTTTGTGTTCGGATGACCAAACGACCATCATCATCATCCAGAACAAAGACAACCCCTTCTTCTGTTGTGTCTTGGGTTTGGACTTGTCAAACTTGTTGCCAGTCAGTCTAACGGATCGACACTTGACCCGAACAAACACAACAACCTGCAGGCTCGTATTCATCTGTCTTCAGCTGTTCAAGTGTTTGTGGAGATGTGACAGTTCACCCAAAACTGAAAAGTCTTTCATCCTTTCCTCATGTCAAACCTGGCGTCTTCAGAACTCCACAGAAGATATTTAGAAGAATTTGTTGATAATCAAACAACACTGAGCTCCATTGACTTCCATTGTATGAACACAAAACCACATTTCTCAAAATATCTCATTTTGTGTTCCACCGAAGAAAGGTTTACAAAGACAAGAGAGAGAATAAATGATGAACATATTTTCAGTTTTGAGTGAACTGTCTCTTTAAAGTTTGTTTTATTATCCGGATGAGATTAGTTGTTCCGTGGTGAAGGTGTGTGTGCGTATGGTGTTTGTTGTTTGATGCGTGATGCTCTTTTATTTAGTCGAAACCGAGCTCTTTAAATGAACAGGAAGTTCAGGTGAAGAACACCGAACGCTTCTAAACCGCAATGAGTCAGTTTGATCCAGCGCTCCTCTGAATAGATTTAAACCGGAAATAACACAACACATGTCACACAAGCGTTCACGAGTGAAGGATTTCAGTCGGTGTGGGGTGGGAATGAGCGACCCACCTCACGTAATGATTCATTTTCCTTCATTCGTGTTGCTATAATAAACCTGTCTGCTTGTTCTTGCTCTAGAAACTCTAGAAAGTGCTGTGTGCATTCATCTTTCTTGAGACCCACCAGAATATGTGGGGGAAAATCAACATTTTTACATTCTCTTTGTCAGCGTATGGATGAAATAACGAGTCGAACTGCAACAGCAAGGTCAAATATAAAGTGTGAAGTGATGTTCTGGGTGAGAGAGAAGCCACAGGTAGATGATGTTGTGGTGTGAAAGCTCGACACCCCCCCACATTCCACACATTCCCACCCGTCGGAGAACGTGAGAACGCTTTCTAAAGGCCCGTGTGTCAGGGCCACAACCCGGCTCTCATTTTGGCAGCCTGGGAAAATCCAGGTGGAGATGAATGAAGTCAAAGATTGACTGAATCTGAATCTGTTGATCTGTTCTGGACCACAGCGCGTTCATTCATTTCAAACTGAGCTATTCACAGCGATTGTCCTGCATATTTGAATCATTCTTTGCGTCACAACATGCATGCGGGCGGTTACAACATCTCTGCTTTGTTTTAGGTCTGTTGCTAAGCAGATTCTAAATACTTGACTCGAGTTCTTTTGCTCATCGTCACTCATTTATAGAAGTTCAGAACAAATATTTGATGTCTCTAGAAGGCTTCTGGCAACAGTTGAGTTTGTTCGTCCGCTGAACTTCATGAGTTTGATCATTCTGTTGTATAACTTTATTTCTATAAAGTGAGAGAGCAGCATTTAGAGAGATTTGTTTCTTCTGATCTGATTATGTGCTCAAAGTCTCTTGTACAAGTGCACGTTTCATTCTGAAAGTCAAAAAGTTTTCCCAAAATGCGCTCAAAACTGTGAAAAAGTTCATTTATCTTACAACTTTTAGGTGTGTTTAACTATTTTGACACAAAAATACGAAGTCACCTAACATTTTAATGATATCTTCCAATGACGTCAGCGTGATTCCCAGCATGCTTTGTGTGGACTGGATAATGGAAGTAAATCTGGAAATAAAGTGTTATTTTATGTATCTATATCAAAATTACAATGGGAGGAGGCTTATACATGTTTAGTAATCTGTTCTATTGTGCTATTTAAAGAGTTTGTGATTTTCATGAGCGTATCTTTGTGCAGACGAGTAGCATTTGCTTAGGAGGAAAACAGACTCAAGTGTTTGATCTGAAGGCGTCACATTGGTAATGATACCGCTGGAATTGGCTGTTGTTCCTTCATGACAACATTGATAAGTGAAACTCAAGTAAATGTAAAATGAAGTTGATTCAAAATTCATTCTTTTGAGTTTACTGTTCTCGTGTGTTTAGTGTTCTTTACTCAGAAGAATTGAGTTTTGAAGTTTCCACAAATGTTTTCTTATTTTATTGGGGGTGACAGTGTATGATGAGACGATTAAATCAGATGTGTGTGTGTGTGTGTTTTGTCAGGTCTCTGGTGGTGTTCTGATGGAGCGAGTGTGACGCAGCGGTGGAGTCCAGACGGACGAGACGTCGGCTCGTGTGTTAAAATGTCTGCGTGTGCAGAGTTCGCAGAGCACGTGTGGAAACCCGGATCGTGTAAGAACTGCTTTCATCCTCGCAGCGCTCACGGGCAGAGCGTGTGTGTCAGAAACAGTCTTCTGCTGGAGGACGAGGATGGGTTGAGCTCTCCATCGCCTTACAGTAAACCCACCATCGCTGTCAGACCCACCATGATGAACGTGGACGTCGCCACAGATATCAACATGAACATGGAGCAGGTAACTCCTGTCGAGTTCGGGGCGGAGCTTACGTCTGTAAATCAAGATAACACACCAGCAGAGTTTATGGGATAGGACAGACGTGAGATTAGACTGATAGTTTAAAGACATGGAGAGTGATCACAAAATGACACGCCTTATTTGTGCTTGAATACACATCAGGCGTGTCTGAGACGCTGCAGTTTTCTCTCAACCAAACCAGATGATTTCACTTTACTGCAGAAACATGTGACTCCTAACGTCTAGTGATGAAATGATGAGCATTAACGTTTGATTTCAATCTTTGATGTGGTCTTACTCGGTCGATATTAAAGATATCGTGATTCTATTTTCACAGAATGTTTGTTTACATTGTGTAGAATTATTCTATGTAGGAAACAGTCAATCATTTTTCCTTCATTTGGGTTTTCACAGACAGGACTCTTAAAAATAAAGATGTTCCAAAAAACAAACTTTCGCTTTGAAAAGTTTGATCTATTTCACAAAAAGTTTTTGGCATTTGGCATGAATGTTCTATAGACTATAATGTAAGAAAGAAAAGGATCTTTTCTGAAATATTATCTGAACGGTTCTTTGAGGAACAAAAACGTTTCTGTGGCATCAATGTGAAAATCTGTTTCTAGCACCTTTCATTTTGAAGAGTGCAAACCATTGTTTTTAAAACCAGTTTGAACTCTAATGAAATCTATTTAGAAACTAAACATGATATACATAACAGAGAGATGTAGAGCACACACAGACACGAAAACTCAAACTTTCACTTTACATCACTTTATGAAGACTTAAAATCATTCAGTTACTGCAAACCAGTGTGCTATACACATTTGTGAAATTATGATAATATCAGTATCTTGCACAGCCCAACTTTGGATTCATTGGCAAGAAGATTTCATTTATATGTTGTGTTCATGTTTCTTTATTTCTTCATGTCATGGTTTTCTTGCATTTATAGTTCATTGATTCTTATTAGGGCTGCGCAATATACCGAAATATTGCAAATGTACATATCGCAATATTTTGCAATAACGGAATTATTTTACAAATTCAAAAAGTTACGTATAGACCACTTTGGATGACGTGAACAACGCTGGTCCAAAAGAACTTCCTGTTTTGGTTTGGGTGAACAAATGCAACTAACAGAACATTCTTAACCGAATCAAAATGTTAAACGAATACCTTAAAGTTTCAATTAAATATGTGTGATAACCGAAAGAGTAAGTGCTTCTGGACCAGTGTTTACATCTTGTGAAGTGGTCTATAGTCTAAAAGTGTTAGGTTGATGCAGATAGCAGAGAGACTTGTGTGGAAGATGATCAGTAATCAGAAATAATGTAAAATATGGATGTTGGTTATATCATTTTCACTTATTAAATATACATTTTACAAACTTGAACCTTTATTCTATCGCACATCGCATGATTTAGCATGCTATCGGATATCGCATTTTTCTTTAACATCGCACAGCCCTATTGGTTATAACATTTTTTTCAATATATTTTAAAACAATTGAAATAGATTTGAGAAAATGAAATGTATCGCGTATCGAATGTCGCAATTATTTAGCATGCTATCGCATTTTTCTTTAATATCACACAGCCCTTATTCTTATACGTTTAGTCATACAAGGAGCTGATTTTCATTTTGTTGTAGATATAAGCACACAGTTTGAGTGGTTGTTAACTGTGAGGTATGTTTGTGTACTTCAGGCCGGTCAGATGAGCGCTGTGGGACTGAAGAAAGCCGTGGATTTGGCTCCTCTGTTCATGGACAGTAACAGATGCCACAGGACTCTGCTCATACAAAACAACTCGATCTCTGGAATGAAGGAATATTCCAGCAAATTCACATCAAACCTCTCAGCTACAGGATTCTCGAACGACTCTATGATCATGAGTAGCATGTTTATGGGTGACGAAGACGGCGGTGTGAGAGAGAAGGGAGACCCCTGCAGACCGCAGGAGAAAGCGCACCACAGCACTTACGTGAACGGAGATTCATGTCTTCACGGCGTGACTCAAAGAAACCTGTCGACAGGTGATCCAGGAGTTCGTCTCGGGACAGACGTGGGAACAGCAGCAGCGGTGAACAGACTCAACAGAACATCTCAAGAGAGTTGTCCAGACTCGCGTCTGTCAGATGGAAGCAGTATAGATTCATTCACGAGTCCTCAGAACTCTCGGGATGCAGCAAGCGCTCCACCGGACGGACTCGAGGAGAGCGAGCCAGTCTACGCCGAGAGCACCAAGAGAAAGCGTCGACCGACGGAAGATGGAAAATCCCATCCGGAGGTCGGTGAAAATCAAAGAGCAACTATTACAGTCATGGCCGCCCGTACGGAGGAAAACAACCTGACGTTTTACCTGAGGAGCCCGGATTCTGCCGTCAGCACTCAATGGACTCACTTCAGCCCTAAAGATCCGTCCGTCCCGGCCTTCACTTGGCCAGACGCCTCCAGTCCCACCGCTTCAGCCCAACCAAAACCTCAGTCCAGTCCACCGGTGCCTCCTAAAACCAACACTCGCTCACCCCGACTCGGAGCCTCCAGTTTAACACCTTTACCTGAACTCAGCTTCCACGTGTCTCCAAAAGACATCCCGCAGGGAGACGGAGCGTCGGAGCGCATGACCCTGAGCCTCAGGAGTCTGGAGGGTCGTATCGATGAGGTGGATGAAGAGCATGAGCGGGAGGAGAGGACGGCCCGGAGAACAGAGTCTGACCTCAATGAATCTGCTGTGTGTGAGAGTCGGTGGAGAGAATCGAGCGAGGGCAGAACGACGACAGGCACCAACAACAACAAAAGCTCCAGTCAGACGCACGAGCTCAGAGCCGTCTCATCCTCGTCTCTTCTAGAAGTCAGCGCTGAGAGAACCGCCGGACCTGAACCTCCTCCACCTCCTCCAAAAAAACACCACCGGTGAGAAACACTTCTGAGCATTTTACAAGAGTCAAAGAGGAGATTTATTGATGTGTAGCTTGAGTTAGATGTGGTTCGAATGAAACATTATTCGTGATGTATTTTAATACAGTGTTTTCTTGACTTGAAGTCATTGGATGAGCACATCTGTAGCTGATGTTAGTGAAACAGAAGTCATTCGGTCAGAACTAGATTCTCTGTATTTGATTTGTCTGAAGACGGAGAGTTGTTCTGTATCAAAGCGGCACTCTCCTTTAAAAAATGAGTCATAGTTTTACTACAGTAAGCACAGTATCACCATGATATTCAGAGTAAAATACTTCTATCATAAAACTGTGGTGAATATTCTGTTGCTTGTGTTTGTGTGCTGTTGAGTTGTTATTGAAAGTGTTTCAGCTGTTTATTGTGAATGTCAGTACAGTCAGTACAGTCAGTCTCTTCAGTACAGCAGGACGCTTGTGTAAATATAGTGTGTGTGTGTGTGTGTGTGTGTGTGTGGGAAGGGTAAACCCTACGGTATGGGGACAAAATGTCCCCACAAAGATGGCAATATCCAAAACCCTTGTCCTTGTGGGGACATTTTTTGTCCCCATGAGGAAACAAGCTTATAAATCATATCTGGTAAAGTTGTTTGGATGTTGTCGGTCATGTTGTGAGATGAAGCTGTGTCTCAGGGTGATGTTTAGCTCTGGTCTCACAGCTGTTGTCGTGTGTCTCAGGTTTTATTCTCGTGCTTTGACTCAACAGCAGAAAACAGAGAAACATCACTTCAGTATCACGAGTCTGATGTGTTTTCACATGTGGAAAGTCCAGGACTGACGGTCAGATCTTCTGCAGTTCACACCAAACAAGAGCTTCATGACATCATGGTGAATGATATTCAGGTTATGAGTGAAAATCCCAGAGCAGAAGAGAGTAACACACTTCCCCAAACCAACACAACTTCTCTTATGAGAATGAAGCAGTATATTATAGTAAAAGTGAAGTAATTATGTGTGTGTGTTTAAATCATAGTGAATGTTTGTGAGGGTTGTGCTTTTGAAGGTGATGTCTGTGTGTCTGCATCTTTGAGTTCATCATCTTCAGAGAAACACCAGGAGAAGGAATGAAGTGTGATGTATGAGGGTTGTGGTGTGGAGCGTGTAGAGACCCGTCGTCCTCTGACACTTTGTGTTTCATGATGTGATTGAGCTCAAAGCAGAAGCTTCCATAAGAAACAACACAGGTTCACTGCGGTAACCCGTCGCTCAACACTTCTCACTGGATTCACTCTTTCATTGTTTTATTCAGAGTCTTGTGTTTGTGTGTTAGTTGAATCTGTCATTGATGTCTGCTGTGTGTCGGTGTGTCACGGCCCTGGAGGGAAATGATGAGTGGGAACTTTTCCACTAATGAATCATTAAAGAAGCAGATGGCTGAGAAATCTGCGGTCATAAATGTTAGATTTCACTTCTTCAGAAACACTTGTGTTGTTGACCGGATTATGAGCGGTGTTTTGTTTGTTTGTTTGTTTGTGTGAGCATCGGTTCTGTCAGATGATGAAGATCTCAGGTCTCTTGATCCTCCTGCAGCGTCTCACTTGTGTCTCTGATAGATCTGATATCTCTGCATCGCTGCTGAAACACACACACACGCACACACACACACACGCACACACACACACGCACACACACACACACACATGTCTGGTTTACTATCCCTGTGGGGACAGTCCATAGGCGTAATGTTTTTATACTGTACAAACTGTATATTCTATCCCCTATCCCTAACCCTATCCCTAAACCTACAGATCATAGAACACTTTTTGCATTTTTAGATTTGTAAAAAATATTGTTCTGTGCAATTTATTAGCTTTTGTGCCCATGAGGACCTCAGTTTTGGTCCCCACAGTGACACGAGTCCCCATGTGTTGGTGTGTATTCAGGTTTAGGTCCCCACCGGGATATACAAACATGAATACACACACACACAGTCACGGACGCTCAGATAAGATCATGTGTGTGTGTGTGTAGGGTTGGGAATCGAAAATCGAAATCGAAAGGAATATTAATCGGATACTTGAGATTAAAATTTGAATGCCTCTCATCAATTCCTGTGTGCATATTTTCAGAAAAGTACATGCGTTGCATGATCTGCTGAGAAAATTATCAATATTTTTTACTATAGTAAGCATAGTTTAGCTATAGATCACAAATCACAAATAAACCATAGTTGCATTATAGTAACTGCAGTTTAAACATGATGTAGTTCAACTATGATAATACAAATTGTAATAAATCAGAAAAGGTGTGTTTCTATGTGTAAATATACACAAAACGGTGCTCAGAAATATATATATATATATATTGCAAACAAGTCAATAAGCAGGCTGAATGACCATAAAGGTTGATATCTAAATGTTTACTTCAACTGTGGAATCGAAACTGGGAATCAATAAGAATCGAAATCGATAAGCAGAATCAGAACTGGAATCAGAATCGATCAAATTGAAACGATTCCCAACCCTATGAGTGTGTGTGTGTTTGTCAGGTAAGGTGATGGAAGTGTTGTTCTGTGGATTGTGTTTAGATGTTGTAACGTACTCAGATACAAATGTACAGTATAATGAAATGTAAGTCTCTTTGGATAAAAGCATCTGCCAAACGCATGAATGTAAATGTTGTGTTTCAGCGTCAGGCGGCTTTAGTTTCCTTTCAGCATCATAAACACACACTGTCAGCCATAACACAACTATTGTGTAGAAGTGAGTGTGTCTGTGTGTCGGGCTCAGTGGGTCACTGGGAGGGTTTTGTGTTGTTCTCAGGAGGGTCTGGGTATCTACACACACATGCTCTCTTCACACAGGAAACACTCGCTACACAGAAACCTGCCTGTGTGAGTCTGTGTTTCCTTAGTCATCGTTTTTAGAAAAAACTTGACGTTAAATGAATGAAGCCTGATAAGATGATTAATAAATAAATCAATAATGTTTTCTTCTCTTGAGTTTGGGCTTGGGTCAGTCTGTAGTCATTAGCACATATATAGGACTTCAACAGAAGACACACATGAAACCTTGTGCTTTATATGCTTCCTGTATTTTGTTCCAAAATTAATGTCCACTTCACTGTGTGTGTGTGTGTGTGTGTGTGTGTAGGGTGTGTAATCGTTTGAGTGTCAGTGGGATGGACATGGAGCGGATCGGCCAGCACTGTTCAGTGGAGAATCTGAGTCAGTCACTGCGAACTCTTCACTGCTGCACCACCAACACATCTACAGACAGCCTGCACGCGCTCACAGACACCGGTGAGAACACACACACACACATGTTGGGTTTCCATGTTTTATGGGGACATTCCATACTCAACTTTATTTATATATAGCGCTTTTTACAATTTCATTGTTACAAAGCAGCTGTACATGAGACATATTGACTATAAGCAAAAAAAAAAACACAATAGACACAATGGTGTTTATACTGTACAAACTGTGTATCATATTCCCTCCCCCTAACCCTAACAATCACACACAACTGTCTGCTCTTTTACATTTTCACAAAAGTTCATTCTGTATGATTTATAAGCTTGTTTCCTCATGGGGACCAAAACATGTCCCCACAAGGACAAGGGTTTTGGATATTGCCATCTTTGTGGGGACATTTTTGTAAGTTACAATTTATAAGCTTTTGTGCCCATGAGGACCTCAGTTTTGGTCCCCACAGTGACACGAGTCCCCATGAGTTGGTGTGTATTCAGGTTTAGGTCCCCACCGGGATATACAAACATGAACACACACACACGCACACACACACACACACACTTACACACACACATTCTTGGTTCTTTTAGGTCATAAGACTCTTACACAAGGCGTGTCCCGGTTAAACAATAACCAAAGCACACACACAATTGTTTTTATGACGTTGTGTGTGCAGCTTTTGTCTTTTAAATGACATATGTATGTATAATATTTAAAGCTGTTACTCTGCTCATGATTTTTTACAATATTTCACTCCATTAATGAATTTCTTATAAACAGCAGAACAGATCATTTTGAATTTGTTAATGACAACCGTACATGTTAATATAAAAAATAACAAATTACTTTTCATTTCTCTCTGATCATGTGATCAGACTCCACCCTTCGCTCTTGCCCCTCCCCTTTTCCCAGCAGCCCATTGGCCTCCGCCCCAGCGTCACCGCAGCCTGACGGGTTTCCTAGCAACAGCCTCACGCATCAGATGCCTCCTCCGTTACCTCAGAAGAAGCTTGTGAACCGCACCGTCTCTGCTCCCAGCCAATCGGGTGTCAAACCGCTGGTGCGGGCGAGGCCACGCCTCCCGTTCGGCGGCTCAGAAACTAACGTGAGTCACCCTGATGCCGACGG
>NC_079908.1:21626098-21638598 GCF_024868665.1 Triplophysa rosa | reverse complement strand
AATAGTCATTGTTTTGCTCGTGAGAAAGAAGGAAAGAAACTGTAAAAACAGCAACATGGACGCGCTCAGTAATAGTATTAATGACATGATGGGAAGGTAAAAGACTTTTGCGCTTTAAACAGTTCGTTTCGTACGCTTCATGTTATAGTCATATTATAAATACATAATAAAGCCACAATAGTGTGATGTGAAGAAGTGTTATCAGTATTTGGGGTTTTAAACAGGATTTGTGGGGAATAATGGTCTCGCGAGGCCTGATGCTAATGCTAGCAGCTGTTTTTTTTCAGTCACTTCGCGCGTTTCTGAAAGTTGTTTTTGCCAATTAAAACACAAAAATAGTATTTTGAGTTTTAAAATATCTAGAAAGTTGTATCGATTAATTGTGTCACGTCGGAAATCAAGTGCTTATCATCTTCACACCTGTGGGCCTGATCGATTTGACCATTTAACAGTTAAATCCACACACACACACACTCGTGTGTTTATTCTCACGAGTCGGAAATAATCACACGAGGTGACGATATTTGTACATTTGTATGAAGGATAAGATGTTTTAGTGTGATACTTGAGTTGTTTTCAGCTCGCATTAGCTTTGACGTCGAAGGCCTCGCTCTTCACACATACGTCACAGCGCCTCCATTTAACCCACCCGTGTCATCACTCGAGCTTCAGGGTTTGATCTCGCGGACGTGTCGAATAATCTTGATTATTCATCAGACTTATCCAGTAAAAGCGGATCCGTTTTATTGTAGTTTTTTATGTACACTGAGATGACGTTTAAATGATTCGTGACACGTGCGGATGTGACGCAGCTGTAGTTGTGACGCAAGAGCGTCGTCTGCCACATGAAACATACTGTAGTACTCACTGTATTGAACTGTACAGTAGTAACATTCCTACACACTAGTGTTTTTCATCTTTACTATAGTTAGTATTAGAGTATACTACAGTACTTTAATGTGAACTGCTGCCCGTAATCACAGATTAAACTTGTATTGCCCACATTTCTATGTGATAAAAGCCAGCATCAAACCATCTTTTGAGATGGAATTATAACATCTTTTGAGCAATTTGATATATAGTTGTCTGTGACGTTTGTGTGTGTGTGTGTGTGTGTGTGTGTGTGTGTGTGTGTGTGTGTGTGTGTGTGTTTGCAGTCTGTCTTTGTGTTGCAGTAGTACCGCTGGTCCAGGGCCTCTGTGGTGCTCCTGATGCCCCTCACCCACCTCTGAAGATCCCAGGTGGGCGAGGGAACGGAGCACGGGATCACACATCTACAGCTCAACAGCTGTACTCCGTAAGTACAGCATACAGTGGCATAACCCAATATCGCCGTAATATGGCTGATGTCATTTTTTCCATTTATTTATTAAAATGGAAAACATGTTGTTGATTCACACATAAACCACTAGGTACTGTAAACTCGTGTTGTGTGTGCAGAAAGGTGTTTCTTTGAATGACAGACTTGTTTCTCTGACTGTATTTGTTTATCATTGTAGGACAGGAAGTTGACTGTGACAGAAGAGCCTGCTGGGGCCGGTCGCCCCCGGATACTGCACTTCAGGAGCCAGCCCACCGTTTCCTGCACCATCCAATGGGAGGCGGTACTGAGAGGGGAAGGCCTGTTTGTGGAGATTCCTTGTGACCCGTTCCCAGAGGGCAGCAAGGAGAGGTGAGAGGTCACGTGTGGGTCAGAGGTCATAGGGTTCAGTACATTTATAATCGGTGATATTTAGGAAATATATCAAATCTTTATTAATCGGATTGTGTTTTAGCTTCATCTCTCTTCTGGAGTTTGCTGAAGAACATCTGAAAGTTGGCAGTGTATTTGTCTGTTTCTACAAGAAGAGGGAAGACCGTGGTGAGTTCAGTTCTTAGTTTTGTAAAAGTCTGGGTTATTTGCACGCTGTTCTAAAACTTTAAACTTTTAAACTTGTGTTCACAGTGAAACTGGTGCGTGCGTTCAGCTTTTTGGGCTTTGAGATGGTGAAACCGGGTCATGCGCTGGTCCCCTCTCGACCTGACGTTCTGTTTATGGCCTACAACTTTGACAGGGATTCATCGGACGAAGATTAGATTCTCCTCTTCCTCCCCCAGCTCTCTTTCATTCCTTCTGCACAACAACTTCTCTCTCATTTACACATCAACCGATTTCTGTCCCACAGCGCGTCTGGAATTTGTAAAAAAAAACAAAATGTGATTTTGTCACATCTGGAGGTCTGCGTTCACATTGATAGTTTTGGGTCTGTTTAACGCAACGTTTGACTCCGCCCCCCCACACCCGTTTCCAGGAGGTTGCTGATATGATTATTTTCTATTGTTGCTTGTGTTTGTATTTTTGTTTATAAAATGTTTCAGTTTCTGAAATGTTCAAAACAGGTCTTTGTATATTCATTTGGCTACGTAAGCTTATTATTGTTTTGATTGGATCTTGAGTTTTAATGTTCACATTGAAATGACAATTTTGTTTATGATGTCACGTAGGCTTTCATCATTTATGGTCAGTTTTAAAATTTTTTTACCTCAGAATGTAGTTTCTAGTTCTTCAGCTGTCTGGAACTACACAACAGCAGTTTTGAAGTGAACTGGGCTAAACTTGTGTGATTTGGTTGAAGAACAGTCGGTTTGATAACCCGACTGGTACAGAGTTTAATGGGAAAATGAAATTGACACATCCAAAGCTTGTTTACCTCTCGCTGTCATTATTTTGTATATCTGAAGCTTGTCTAGCAGTCTGTGCTCGAGTCTCATTCTGTCTTCGTTTATTTTTCACATTGTTTGAAAACCTCTTTAGTGGAGCATATACTGCGTCTGTGATAATAAAACCATCATTTAAAAAGAACTATCTAAATGTCTTTTATTAAAATCGCAAAAGTAATACATTGACAACTTCATCTTGAAATTAAAATTTAAGATGGAAGTATTAGTTAATGTACATTTATTTACAAGATTAAGTGTGTATGTTATAGATTTACACCATTTTAGATTTAAGTTTCAGAAGTCATTTGCCGTCTACATTAGATCTTCCAAAATGATTTTGTGATGTAACTGTAATATTCTATGTATTTCACTTAATGTGCACTTGAAATAATCAGAGCAGGTTAGAAAACTTAGTTTTAGATTTAATGAAAGACTGTCAAACATCCAGAAAATTCTGCTTTTATGAAAATTGTTCAAATGTGCCAGTCCAAAATTATACTAATGACAAACACTTGCGCAGGATGAAGCTCAAAGTGTTACACAAACAGTGAAAATGAAAGTATGGTCAAGAATTCTGTCCAGACAAAAGTTGTGTCAAATGTAATGAGTGTGTTTAATGAATGGATGTGTGATTTAATAAGAGATATCTGTGAGCACTTTCACAGCTGCTGTGGTTTGTATATGTACGTCAGTAGTGAATTTGTCCACAAGATGTCGCATTAACAACGTTACAACACCCCATGTGTTACAGGTCGAATATAATGAATGAGGGGTTTTATAACATACACTACTCACAAAGTTAGTGATATTCGACTTTAGGGATTTAATATCTGGAAAATGTAAAAAGTTCATGCTACAGAACGGAGTTCTCTCTACTCCACACACACACACACACACACACACACACACACACACACACACACACACACACACACACACACACACACACACACACACACACACACACACAAATTGAATTAGCATTAAACGTTTCTTTCTGATTATCTTGCCGAATTTAAAGATCTTTAATACACCAGAGTCATGGTGATTCTAGTGGTCATTACCCCTCAAGTTTACACAGGTGTCTACACGCAAGTGACATGATATTCGGTTTCTTTCTGTCTTGATTTATTTTTCCAACAATTTCAGATGTTTTCGCTTGTGTTATCTTACTTTAAAATAAGCACCGCTTTCTTTCGATTTGGTCCTAAATTTAATGAGAGTTAAAGTGTCCAGAAACTCCTGATACACAAACACATACCAGTATTGTGTATTTAGACGTCACCAGCGCGTATCTGCTGTCTCTTTAAAAGCTCTTTTCCTTTTTTACATCTATTCCACGAGACTTTGTGTCACATCGCGAGACTTCATGTGACAACCGTTGGCTAGACGCGCGCTTTCCCCGCAGATCCCCGAGCACGAGTGCGCGCACAAACCCCGACACACAAACACACGCTCACGCACGCACGCGCGCGCAGTTTTCCGCTCGCGCGCTGGTTTTCACGGCTGTCGGACGGCGCGATGTGGATCCAGATCCGGACGATCGACGGGAAAGAGACTCGAACCGTCGAGGATCTGTCGCGGCTCACGAAGATCGAGTCCCTGCGCGTGAAGATCAATGAGATCTTTAACGTCAAGCCCGAGCAGCAGAGACTCTTCTACAGAGGAAAACAGGTACGAGCACCGCGATCCGTTCCCTGTTCCCATTGCGCAACAGTCCGGAGCCGATCCGGATTCAGCCAGAACCCGAGCGCGGTCTTGCGTTGTGTCTGTGTGCGCGCGCGCGCGTGTGTGTTTGGATATAGTTACAGCGTTGCCATGGAAGAACTGGAATGACAGTTCATGTTCAAATTGAACGGAAAGTCACTCTGTAACATTATAAAGGTCGTTTTACAAAAGCTCTTTAAAGCAGTTGTGTAATTCATCTTATTTCTTCAGCTGCTCTTGTCCGCGTGTAAAATAATGTTTGTGTGCGTTTTGAGATTTCCACGTGCAGAGATTACCCCCCCCCGCCATCGGGAGAGCAGTTAACGTTATGTATAGATACATGTTCCTTTAGTATTTGTAGTTCAAACACGGACACGCGTGTAAACTCGTGCGCGTGCGTGTAGACACGTGCTCTGTCTGATGGTGTGTTTATCATGAGTTATTCGCCTGATTCACTAGGAGAGTGTTTGACAGCTTTAATAGAATAGACACGTCTAGTATCTGATCCGGGATCAGTCCAGCAGTGCACACACCTGACTGACCACAGCAGCTCACATGAGTGTTGTGTGTCTCTGTGATGAGAATCTTGTGTCATACCTGTGTGTGTGTGTGTGTGTGTGTGTGTGTGCGTGCGTGCGTGCGTGCGTGCGTGCGTGCGTGCGTGTGTGTGTGTGTTTACGTTGTCTGGTGTGATTGACAGTAAAAAGTGACGTTTGTGATTGTCTGGATGTTAAAAAAAGCTTCAGTTTAAGTTCTGTTATAAAACAATTGTAGATCAAATTTGTCACAGTTATAATTATGGCTAATTTGTTTTGTGAGGGCTTTGAAAATTATTACAAAAAGGTGTTGCAAAACATGCTGTTGTATAATTATGTTTTGTGTGCTGCATATATCAGTACTAAACAGATCTCATCCCCCATTGACTCCTATAGTATTTAGTGTCTCTACTATGGCAGTCAATGGGGTGATGATGAGAAAATGATTATTTGTATGATGAGATTTGTGTCATGTGTAGTTTGATTGTCCTGAAGTTAGTCTTCGTTCATCTGTCATCTGTGTAGTCAGCTCAAACAGAACTGATCTTTCCATCCAAACATGAGAAGATCACACTTGAACCCTTAAAATGAACTCACCCAGAAATGAATCATGGACGCTTTCTCATGAAACTCACCAAACTTTAGTGTCAGAATAATAGGAAACGGAATATTTCACTGAACGTTACGTTTATTAAAACATACAGCTGAACCTGACCCTTGACCTCTCACAGATTTTGTTATTATAAAGTGCACTAACAGTTTTCATTTTTTACAGTGTGTGTAAGGACATTTGTGACCATTAAAGTGTGGTTACTGTAGCAAATCAATAAATGGTGATTCATTTGTGGTTATCGGGGTTTAACTGGAGGAACCAAAGTTTTTTCGTTGTGGTTCATTTTTGTAAGGTTTCGTTGTCTTTAGATTGAATTCAAGTGAGTAATCTAACCTTCATCTTTCTACATAGACAGCTGTCTTCTAAGGGTCCATATACACACAGGACATAGGTTTACAGTAATACTGATAAACTCCACATTAATATCATAGTTATAGTTTTGTGCACTCTTGTGTGTTGTGTTATTTCTTTCATAGAGCATGTTGTAGTACATTCTGGGATTGTGTGTGTAATAATGTTGTTTTAAATGAAATCAGGAACAGTGAAACATGTAAACATGCTGTCTGTGTAGGGATCTTCGTAGGGTGTTGTTTGTTGCTCTCTGGTTACAGGTGTGGTTTTGGTTGTTGTCGATGTTGTGTGTGTGTGTCTGGACTCTCATTTCATTTGTTGTGATGTTTATTGTGTTTGTTCAGTGTGGCGCATAATCTCAACAGATCACACACACACACACGCACGCACGCACGCACGCACGCACACACACACACATGTCTGGTTGACTATCCCCGTGGGGACAGTTTTTATACTGTACAAACTGTATATTCTATCCCCTATCCCTAACCCTATCCCTAACCCTAAAGATCATAGAACACTTTTTGCATTTTTAGATTTGTAAAAAGTATTGTTCTGTACAATTTATTAGCTTTTTTGCCCATGAGGACCTCAATTTTGGTCCCCACGGTGACACGAGTCCCCATGTGTTGGTGTGTATTCAGGTTTGGGTCCCCACCGGGATATACAAACATGAACACACACACACACACTTAACACACACACACAGATGTTGGGTTTCCATGTTTTATGGGGACATTCCATAGACACAATGGTGTTTATACTGTACAAACTGTGTATCATATTCCCTCCCCCTAACCCTAACAATCACACACAACTGTCTGCTCTTTTACATTTTCACAAAAGTTCATTCTGTATGATTTATAAGATCGTTTCCTCATGGGGACCAAAAAATGTCCCCACAAGGACAAGGGTTTTGGATATTGCCATCTTTGTGGGGACATTTTGTCCTCATACCGTAGGGTTTACCCTTCCCACACACACACACACGGTGGATTTTTGATCAGTTGTGTAATGATATGTTGAGGTTTGTGTGTTTGTGATGTTGTCGGTGAGGTGTGCAGAGGTTCGCTGGCGTGTTTTTCAGACGGTGGTTGTGCCTGTCGGCGGCCATCTTGAGCAGCATTGTGTCTGGTTTTGCGCGGCCGGGCCTGCAGCTCAGAGGAAGCGTCTGTTTAAATCTCATGATGACTTCCTCACCACATCAGCCTTTAACACATGTGTGAGCGGACACCAGACATTTCACTCCAATACAACAACACTGAAAACATCAAAGACGTGTCGTCTCACGTGTGTGTGTGTGTGTGTGTGTGTGTGTGTGTGTGTGTGTGTGTGTGTGTGTGTGTGTGTGTGTGTTTGAGCGTGTCGCTGTGAGCGAGATATGAGTGTGAGTGTATCAACAGAGCTGTGAGGAATACACACGCGCACACACACGGGAAGTGTCTATCTTTCAAAATGGTGTCTCATTTACCTGTCTCTNNNCTTCTCTCGTCTGTCGTCTCTCTCTCTCTCTCTCTCTCTTCCATCTCTGGCCTCCCTTTTTCCTGTCTCTCTCTCTCCTCTCTCTCTCTCTCTCGTCTCCTCTCTCTGGTCTCTCTCTCTCTCTCTCTCTTCCTCTGTCTCTCATCTTCTCTCCTCGTCTCTCTGTCTCTCTCATTCTCTCTCTCTCTCTCTCTCTCTCTCTCTCTCTCTCTCTCTCTCTCTCTCTCTCTCTCTCTCTCTCTCTCTCTCTCTCTCTCTCTCTCTCTCTCTCTCTCTCTCTCTGTCTCTCTCTCTCTCTCTCTCTCTAATAATTCGTCATGAATGTAAATCCGTTGTTTCTATATGTTTGTTGTATGTTTTGGTGGTTTTTGGTTGCTGTAATTACAGTCATTAGATCTGTAGTGGTTTGATGTTGGTGGTTGCTAGGGTGTTGCTATGTGCTTCAGGTGTTCTGTATGGTTGTTTACTGGCTCATGTTTACACTTGTTTTTGTCTTCTGTCAGTCATTGACACACAATACACATGTATTCAAAATACACATATGAACATATATGTTTTGACTATATATATTTATCAATGTTAATGATTTATTTGTTATTGTTAGGTTGTTAGAACGAGATCGTAAAGTTTTCAAAATTGCAGAGAAAGTGGTTAGTTAGATGTTAGAAAGTGTTTTTTCTGTTTAAGGCATTTGTGTGTGTGTGTGTGTGCGTGCGTGTGTGTGTGTGTGTGTGTGTGTGTGTGTTGTGGTTTGGCTAAAGACAATAATTAATGGTGATTTGTGTTTAGATGATGTTAAAGTCTGAGGGTTTTCGTCAGTGTCTGTGATCCGCCAGCGTTTCGGGCCACACACACACCGTAAACCTTCATTTGTTTCATTAGAAAATCACTGGAATTCTCCCGCTGTGTCGTCCAATGAGACGGGTTTCAACCAATCACAGTACACAAACATTATTTTACTGTGGTATTGTCAGTAAACAGTGTGGTAAACGGATTTGTTTGTGTCTGACGTGGGGTTAAATTTGACCTATTTCTACTTTCTTTCCACGTTCCTGTGCCGTCAGGCGGTGGGGGAGGGGAGTGGGGCGTCTCCTCCTCACATATCCCAGAATTCCATGCGGGGCTCTGCAGTGGCGTACATTCCTCCGCTCGGCTAGTTTGACTTTCCGTCTTTGTTGCAGGGGGAAACACACACACACACACATTTTGAAAACTTGGTTTGAGTGTAAAATGCACAAACATGCACATAAACCACACGCACACATTTTCTAGCCCTGAATCAAGTATGTGTGTGATGTCTGAGGACCATCATGCCCTGCTCACGTCTCGCTGGAAATGGCGTCGATCATGAGCCGTGGCCGTAAGCCAGAGTCCAACTCAAAATGGAGCAAATCTTCCGCCGATAGTTCCAGATCATTCCAGCCCGTCGTACATTTTATGAAAGTTCAACGACAGTTTGTGGTTTGTCCGTCTGTGTGAGACGTGTGCTTCCACGGAAGAGTGTTGTTGTTGTTGTCTTGCCTGTGTGTGTGTGTGGAGTTTAAAGCTTGTGCGTCACTGTGATTAGATTCTGTAAATGATTACACGCATGCACACACGCTTATATAACTAATCTAAATATCTTAGATTTGTGTTGTTTTTATATAATGTGTGTTTTATGTGTGTAACTCCTCCCACAATCTTAAGTGTAAATGAGCACACATTGACAAGCCTCTTTAAACTCACAAACACGCGTTGTTTTTTTGTGAAATATTTGAAGAGTTTGGTTCAAAAATCATGTTTTTTATTGTGCATTCCAATTAATATCAATCAAACTGCAGTTGGTTTGTTTTGCTTTGTTTTAATCCGTAATAACTACAAAAATACTGCTAACTAACACAATAAAACACAGTAAAAACCAATTCCTGTTCCGTTCTTCTTTTTTAGAGCTGGTGGTTTAATTTTCTGTAAATATTAGAACACGGACCCATTTTTAATCCTCATGTGATTGTTATGTGTGTTTGTGAGTGTAGTATATTCACATTAAAGAAGGTCGTCATGAGTGTCAGCTTTTTCTCTGATGTTTTGTCTTGTCTGCTCTTGCTGTGATTTGTAAATTATTACACAATGCTTTTATTGGTGTTTCAAAAACCAGCATAAATGAACTGTATTATGATAATGTATCACAGTATTGAGAGAATTAGTTTGAGGTTAATGCTCTGAGTCTGGATGTTGTGTTTTTCACGTGAAGTGTTGAAGAGCAGATAATCTCCCATCGGAACGGCTGACAGAGATGATGATGATGGCGGCCCACGTTCAGTTTCTCTCTTCAGAGCTGCGTGACTGTGACTGTGACTTTTATTGAGATGAGCTTTAACACTCATGAAACAGAATTCACTCGATTCCTCCGTCTTTTGCTCACAGAGACGTGGACCTTCTCATTTCTCTCTATCACGCGCGCGCACACGAGAGAGAGAAGAAACATCTCACACACACGTGTTCAGGAGAAACGGACATCATCTGTATGAGAGTGTTTGTGTGTACATTTGTGACATTGAGAGTGTGTGTTCGTGTGCGGTTGTATGTGTGGAATGGATATTCATCGGTTGCTATAGCAACATCAACACAGTTACACTGTAACCATCATCATCACTACAGTTTATATTTCTTCAGTTTGTCTGGAGGTGTGTGTGTGTGTGTGTGTTCATGTTTGTATACCCCGGTGGGGACCTAAACCTGAATACACACCAACACATGGGGACTCGTGTCACCGTGGGGACCAAAATTGAGGTCCTCATGGGCACAAAAGCTAATAAATTGTACAGAACAATATTTTTTACAAATCTAAAAATGCAAAAAGTGTTCTATGATCTTTAGGTTTAGGGATAGGGTTAGGGATAGGGGATAGAATATACAGTTTGTACAGTATAAAAACATTACGCCTATGGACTGTCCCCACGGAGATAGTCGTTGTCGTGTGTGTGTCGTGCGTGTGTGTGTGTGTGGGTGTGTGTGTGTGTGGTGGTGTGTGTGTGTGTGTGTGTGTGTGTGTGTGTGTGTGTGTGTGTGTGTGTGTGTGTGTGTGTGTGTGTGTGTGTGTGTGTGTGTGTGCGTGTGTGGGGGGGTTCAGCAGCACAAAATGGCGTCGCTCTTGTGATTGCAGCTCTTCGGTCTCAGTCCGTTAAAAGCGCAGCTCTGCTGGTTTGTGCTCTTCTCATACGTTCTGCTCGTGAAACAGAGAAAATAAATACATTTGACATGAGCTGTAAGATCAGAATACACTCACGTCATGTGTTATTCACTCTTATTACACGGCTCGTTGGAATGCTTGATTCTGATTGGCCAGTCGCGACATTATTCCCAGATAACAACCTCTCAAAACTAATAACACACGGTAACCCGGATGCAGCAAATCATTTTGACAGGTTTGTTTGACGAATTAAATAGAAATATGTCTTTTGATAACACGTATGACATTATATTTGTTTGTTGTTACAGATGGAAGACGGTCAGACGCTGTTCGATTATAACGTCGGGCTTAACGACATCGTCCAGCTTCTCATTCGCTCACAGACCGACCCTCCAGACAGCCCCGTCCTGAACAACGGTGAGGGTGTGGCCTGCATAATGACCCCACCCACCTCCGCATCGACCCCACCCCCAGCCACACCCACCGCAACAGCCATTTCTCCAGCAACCGTTTCCAACAGCAACGGAAACGGCTCTAAATCCTGCAGTCCGTCATCAGACAGCCAGCCCTCCACATCCAGCCGGACGCTCCTCATTCATCCCGGCATCGGACACTACAAAGTACGAACAAAAGAAAAACATTCATTGTTATTCCTTTTGTGTTCATTTAGTGCTTTGTTTGTTTTTTACAACATTTTTGAATGGATTCAACAGCATTGTCTGAAGTGGCTTTCTTTATTAAATCATACACACTATATCATTATATCTGGTCAAATATGAATATTTTTACATCTATTGTTCATGTTTTATAATCCAAGTGATTTGTGGTGACATTCAGGGTTGTGTATTGATTAGTTTTTTTCTGTCATCTGTTGAGATAAATGAGTTGGTGGACTGCAGGGACGTCAGTATCGGTGCCTGGTTTGAGGGCATCATTGAAAAGGTTTCTCCTGCCACTAAAGGACTGAATGGCAAAGCTGAAACAGCGCCCCCTGCTGCCAGGGTGGGCCGACCCCGAAAACAGACTAACGGAAAACTGGATTGTGAGGAAACGCTCTCCTCAACAGACAGTAACGGCACATCAGAGAAACAAATAAACTCTGACAACAGTGAACCGTCGACGTCAAAAACTGTTTCGACAAACTCCAGCGAGGACGTGGCGTACCACATTAAATATGAAGAGTAAGTGCATCATGGGAAGAAAGTCTCTTTGTTTTCTCTTTTGTGGATTTCTATCAGACGTCATCATACGTGAGTCACCAGATTATTTTACGCTCTCTGTGTGATTGGCGTTGTTGCTATGGTTACAGCACGGCGTTCTTATGAATGGTATGTATTCGGTGAAGTGTGTGCTGAAGCGAGCCGTGTCTGTTGTGAAATCACTCATCTTCATTCATGATCAGAAGAATTGAATAAAAAGTTAATGAACATGAGATGAAGTTCTGCTGCGGTCTTGTGCTCTCATCTACATTCATGTCTCACACGAGCTGCTGCATCATATCCAAAAACAAAGCATCACGCTGCAGTGCATCCTGGGAAAGCAGATACATTCACTTAGTGACTGTCTTCCTGCTGATCTAAGAACAGTCGTGTTTGCTGCTTTGCTGGAACATGTTGAGTCAGATCTGATATTTCGTGTGCGTGCGCGTGTGTGTTTGTGTGTGTGTGTTAAATCGCTTCGTTTGAAGTTCATACTCTTGTTGTATTGAGTGTGTTTAATTGGGAGTTTACAGTAACTCAAACAGATCCATTAATCACACCAGTGACATTCTGTGTTTATATTCTGTGCTGTCTGTCTTTGTGTCTGCCTCTTTGTCTCTCTCTCTCTGTCTGTCTGTCTGTCAAACTCTCTGTCGGTCTCTCTCTCTCTCTCTGTCTGTCTGACTGTCTGTCTCACTGTCTGTCAAACTCTCTGTCGGTCTCTCTCTCTCTCTCTCTCTCTC
>NC_079908.1:21601917-21624169 GCF_024868665.1 Triplophysa rosa | reverse complement strand
GTGTGTGTGGGGGGGAAGGGTAAACCCTACAGGTAGGGGACAAAGTGTCCCCACAAAGATGGCAATATCCAAAACCCTTGTCCTTGTGGGGACATGTTTTGGTCCCCATGAGGAAACAAGCTTATAAATCATACAGAATGAACTTTTGTGAAATGTAAAAGAGCAGACAGTTGTGTGTGATTGTTAGGGTTAGGGGGAGGGAATATGAGATACAGTTTGTACAGTATAAAAACCATTGTGTCTATGGAATGTCCCCATAAACATGGAACCCAACATGTGTGTGTGTGGTGTGCGTGGTGGTGGTGTGTGTGTGTGGCGTGCGCAGTGTGCGCGTGCGTGCGTGTGTGTGTGCGTGCGCGTGCGTGCGTGTGTGCGTGCGTGGTGCGTGCGCTGTGTGTGCGTGCGTGTGTGTGTGTGGTGGTGTGTGCGCGTGCGTGCGTGTGTGTGTGTGTGTGTGTGTGTGTGTGTCTTGCGTGCGTGCGGGACTCGTGTCACCGTGGGGACCAAAATTGAGGTCCTCATGGGCACAAAAGCTAATAAATTGTACAGAACAATATTTTTTAAATCTAAAAATGCAAAAAGTGTTCTATGATCTTTAGGGTTAGGGATAGGGGATAGAATATACAGTTTGTACAGTATAAAAACATTACGCCTATGGACTGTCCCCACGGGGATAGTCAACCAGACATGTGTGTGTGCTGTGCGTGTGTGTGTGCTGTGCGTGAGTGTGCGCGCGTGTGTATTTGTGTGTGTGTGTGTGTGTGTGCTGTGCGTGAGTGTGCGCGTGTGTGTATGTGTGTGTGTGTGTGTAGATGAGCAGTTACAGATGTGATTATCTGCTGTGAATGAGAATCGGTCAGTGTTTGGTTCTTGGTTTAGGCTCAGCTGGGAGATCAATCGATCGGTCTCTGCTGGTGTTGATGTGTTTCATGTCATGTTTACAGAGAAAAAAAACACATGCTTTAAAGTTGGCATGAAAGGGAAGTAGCGATTGTCTTTTTTCCGTATCGTGATGTTTACCCGAGTGAAACTTCTTCTGAAATGCGGGACTTGATTCATCCACCGACGACTGATTGGATCGTTAAAAGGTGAAAGATCTGAACACCAGTTTGCCATCTGTCAATCATTGCAGTCCCACCCTCGCGCCATTCCTACTGACCAATGAACCCAAGAGAGCGCACGTCACGCCTCTCATTGGCTCCCTATAGTCTCTCTCATCAAATTCAAGCCTCTGCTCCTGGCCTACAAGACCACCACTGGTTCTGCACCCCCTTACCTTCACTCGCTCATGCAGACTTGTGTACCCGCCAGATCCCTACGCTCGTCTTGCGGTGCCCTCCCAAAAAGGTCACAATCTCTCACACAAACTTTCTCGGGATAGGTTCCACATCTGTGTAATGACCTGCCCGCTGCTACAAGATCAGATCAGATTCTGTCTCCATCTTTAAGAACCCTCTGAAAACACGTCTCTTCCGTCAGCACATAACCCATCAGTTCTGCCTTCTATCTCTTTTCTACTCTTTCAAAAAATAAAATAAACTAACTTCGCTCTGTATACTGTGGTGGTTATATGAGACCAGTTCTCTTTTATTGCACTTCTGCTTTTGTTGTCCTTATGTTGTTCCAATTGCTTCCGTTGTTTCCCTCATCTGTAGGTCACTTTGGATAAAAGCGTCTGCTAAATGACTCAATGTAAATGTAAACGTGACCAGAAGTGAAGAGAGGTCATTTCCAGAGGGGGGAGGAGCTTAACGGTTTTGGTGAAAGATTACAAGTGCAAATGAATAAAAAAAAATTGCACGGATAAATAATTTATAATAAATATTTCACCACTGTATAAAACAATTAGTTTGATCATTTTTATTTCATGCCGACTTTAGAGAATATGGTTTGAATTGTATGATTCTTTCACACACTTCTGGTGTTAAACATGACTGTGATTGTCATTGTAGAAGAGCATTTCTCAGTTCTGATTTTGGTTATCAGTCATCTACAGTATTAGCTACAACAAACACAACATTTCTTTAAGTAAAAATGAAAATTCTCTCATCATTTACTCCCATGTCATGTTATTAATATGTCTATGCATGTGACTTCATTTCTTAGAACAGGTGTGTGTGAGAAAAGCATATTTATTGTAAGATTTTTTTAGTGAAATTGAAACTAAAACAAGTGGTAAATTTAATCATAATGACGGGTTGATAATTCAGTTATTGGTTTCTCATGACCACATTTCATCCCTAGATGCGTTGTCATTTTAAATGCATCATTCAGATCTGTTTGTTTACACTTCATGAATGCAAAACAAGCTTAAGATATCATTGATTTTCTCTCACGATGTCATTACTTCTTACTGATGATGTTTGTTGTTTTCTTTGTGTAGTTACCCTGAGAACGGTGTTGTGGAGATGAGCGGGGACGAAGTGCGGCCGCGGGCCAGAACTCTGCTCAGGTTCGATCAGCTGCAGGTGGGTGATGTGGTGATGGTGAATTATAATCTGGAGCTGCCGGAGGAGAGAGGATTCTGGTACGACGCTGAGATCACGGCGCTGAACTCCATCTCACGCACCAATAAAGAGATCCACATCAAGATCCTGCTGGGGTAAAAGCTCATTCACACACACCTGTGTCATTGTGAATAACACTCGCAGGTGCTTGTGTGTTGTGATGTCATTGTAACCGCCGGCTGTGATTGGTTGTGTTTCAGAGGCGCGGGGGATGTGATCGGTGATTGTAAACTGGTGTTTCTGGACGAGATTTACAGGATAGAGAAACATGGAGCACCAGCGCTGAGTGCAGCTGACGGCCCGTTCAAACGTACACACACACACACACACACACACACACACACACACACTCTCTCACTGTAAATGATGTAGATTTTCTATAAACGTGTAAAACTGTGTGTGTCAGGTAAGAGCGGTCCGGAGTGTAAACACTGTAAGGCGGATCCAGAAGTTGAGTGTCGCTTCTGTTCGTGTTGTGTGTGTGGAGGTAAACAAGACGCTCACATGCAGTTACTGTGTGATGAGTGTAACATGGCCTTTCACATTTACTGCCTGAACCCACCGCTGGCCTCCATACCAGAGGATGAGGACTGGTGAGAACACACACACACACACACACACACAACGACACGCGTATGTTTTATTATCTCCGTGGGGACAGTCCATAGGCGTAATGTTTTTATACTGTACAAACTGTATATTCTATCCCCTATCCCTAACCCTATCCCTAAACCTAAAGATCATAGAACACTTTTTGCATTTTTAGATTTGTAAAAAATATTGTTCTGTACAATTTATTAGCTTTTGTGCCCATGAGGACCTCAATTTTGGTCCCCACGGTGACACGAGTCCCCATGTGTTGGTGTGTATTCAGGTTTAGGTCCCCACCGGGATATACAAACATGAACACACACACACACACACACATACGCAACATACACACACACACACAAGCACTAGAAACATAATGTTTGTCAAAATAATTTCAATATGAATTTCAAAACATGCAGTCCTATTTGTAATGTGTGTGTGTGTGTGTGTGTGTGTGTGTGTGTGTGTGTGTGTGCAGGTATTGTCCCACCTGTAAGAATGACAGCAGTGAGGTTGTGAAAGCCGGAGAGAAACTCAAAACCAGTAAGAAGAAAGCCAAGATGCCTTCAGCCACTACAGAGAGCCACAGAGACTGGGGCAAGGTTTGATTACACACTCGCGCACACACACACACTCGCACAAACACACGCACGCACAGTTTCAGTAGTATTGAGCGTGTGTTGGTGTTGTGTTTGTGTTGTGTTTTAGGGAATGGCGTGTGTGGGCCGCACTAAAGAATGCACCATCGTCCCCTCCAATCATTACGGGCCGGTTCCCGGCGTTCCGGTCGGAACAACATGGAAGTTCCGTGTTCAGGTGAGCGTGTGTGGTTGATGTGGGGGTCATGTGACTGTGAGGGGCGGAGTTAAGCCCTGCGTTTGTCTCTCAGGTGAGTGAGGCGGGTGTTCACAGGCCTCATGTGGGAGGAATTCACGGTCGCAGTAATGACGGCTCGTACTCGCTGGTGCTCGCCGGAGGATTCGAGGATGAAGTTGTGAGTGTAAATGAAAGTCCTGCAGATGTCTTAAAGAGGATGATGTGTTGTCCTGATTGTCGTCACGGTTTCAGGACCGGGGCGATGAGTTCACCTACACGGGCAGCGGTGGGCGTGACCTGTCAGGAAACAAGCGAATCGGAGAGCACTCGTTTGACCAGACTCTCACACACATGAACAGGTGCTCAGACACTCATCATCATCGTCATGGAAACCGATAGATGTTCAGAAATCTCACATAAATGGATGACCTGTGACCTCTCAGGGCTCTGGCGCTGAACTGTGACGCACCTCTGAATGATAAAAATGGGGCGGAGTCTCGTAACTGGAGGGCGGGTAAACCAGTGAGAGTGATCCGCAGCTCGAAGGGTCGACGAATCAGCAAGTACGCACCTGAGGAGGGAAACCGATACGACGGCATTTATAAGGTACAACAAAACCCATTCAGCTAGATGTCCAGAAGCACTTCCTGCTTCACATATGTAACCAACCATGTCGTTTGACATTTAGATTCAGTTGTAAATGTTCTCTTGGTTGTATTTTGTTCTAATCATAAAAACTGAAACAGGAAGTGCTTCTGAGAGAGTTGTGTACATCAGTGGTCTGTAGTGCTTTTCACAGTTTTTCATTGTTGTGAAGCGTTTTTACAGTCAATTCATTGAAGAACACAGAAACATATATTCACTTTTTAATGGCTGTTACTGTGGAGATGTAGTGTTAACAGAGAGATCAGACAGGTTGCTATGGAAACCACGAGAGCCATGTAAAGCCACTCGACTTGTGCCGGTTGTGTGCAGACGTCTCTGACTGTGTGTTGTGTTGTGTTGTGTTGTGTTGTAGGTGGTGAAGTACTGGCCTGAGATCGGGAAGTGTGGGTTTCTGGTGTGGAGATATCTGCTGAGACGTGATGATGTAGAACCGGCGGCCTGGACACCTGAAGGAATCGAGAGAAGTAAAAAACTGGGCCTAAAAGTCCAGGTGAGGACACACACACCTGAAACAGGTATGAAGTCTGTTCACATCTGTGTGTGTGCGTGTAGGTGTGTTTGTGTGCGTGTGTGCGCGCGTGTAGGTGTGTGTGTAGGTGTGTTTGTGTGCGTGTGTGCGCGCGTGTAGGTGTGTGCGTGCCTGTGTGTAGGTGTGCGCGCGCCTGTGTGTAGGTGTGTGCGTGTAGGTGTGTGTGTAGGTGTGTTTGTGTGTGTGTGTGTGCGCGCGCGTGTAGGTGTGTGCGCGCCTGTGTGTAGGTGTGTGCGTGTAGGTAGGTGGGTGTGTGTTTGTGCGTGCGTGTAGGTGTGTGCGCGTGTGGGGGTGTGTGCGCGTGTAGGTGTGTGTGTGCACATGTAGGTGTGTGTGTGCACGTGTACGTGTGTGTGTGCCCGCACGAGTAGGTGTGTGCGAGTGTAGATGTGTGCGCATGTGGGGGTGTGTGCGCATGTAGGTGTGTGTGTGTGGGTGTAGATGTGTGTGTGTGCATGTGTAGGTGTGTGCCTGTGTAGGTGTGTTTGTGTGCGTGTGTAGGTGTGTGCACATGTGTGTGTGTGTGCGCGTGTAGGTGTGTGTGTGTAGGTGTGTTTGTGTGTGTGTGTAGGTGTGTGCGTGTGTAGTTGTGTGCACATGTGTGTGTGTGTGCGCGTGTAGGTGTGTGTGTGTGTGTGCGCGCGTGTAGGTGTGTGCACGTGTGTGTGTGCGCGTGTAGGTGTGTTTGTGTGTGTGCACGTGTGTGTGTGCGCGTGTAGGTGTGTTTGTGTGTGTAGGTGTGTGCACATGTGTGTGTGTGCGCGCGTGTAGGTGTGTTTGTGTGCGTGTGTAGGTGTGTGCACATGTGTGTGTGTGTGTGCGCGTGTGTATGTGTGTGTGTGTGTGTGTGTGCCTGTGTAGGTGTGTTTGTGTGTGCACGTGTGTGTGTGTGTGCCTGTGTAGGTGTGTTTGTGTGTAGGTGTGTGCACATGTGTGTGTGTTTGTGTGTAGGTGTGTGCACGTGTGTGTGTGCCTGTGTAGGTGTGTGCGTGCAACATCAGCTGTAATCAGAGGTCAACACTGCCATAAAAACAGCTGTGTAAAGTCCCTCTTGACTCATATAAATGATTCTGTGAAATGTTAGAGTAACATTAAATCTCTTTCCGTCAGTCGATTTATTGACCGTCATTTCTGTGTGTGTGTGTGTGTCCGTGTGCTTCAGTATCCTCCGGGTTATCTTGAGGCGATGGCCAATAAGACGAAGAAAGAGGTAAGTGTCAGAGGGGGGGGCGGGTCCACGCGGGGCAGAAAGAGAGGTCGACCGAGATCCGTACGAGCACCCAAGAGCTCTCCACAGAATAAGAAGGAGAAGCCCGAGGTGAACGTGACGCATGATGAAGATGTGCAGAGTAACAGCAATCCACACACAGCAGAAGAACCGCTCACAGGTACACACACACACACACACACACACTGATAACACAAGCTGCTGTCATGACTGTAACACACAGTTTCTCTTCTCTTTTATTATTCACATTACATGAAGGATTAAATACACTTCATTTCAAAGCTACATTAACAGCTTTATTCATCTCTACTCGTGTGTGTCAGGTGTGCGTGAGGAGCAGGTAGAGCCACAGGTGAAGCGTTTGAAGGAGGTGGAAGCGTTTGTTCTGTCAGAGCAGCAGAAAGATCTCATACAGGAGGACGAACCCAACAGAAGACTGTGGGATGAAGCGCTGAACTGCCTCGTGGAGGGACCGGTACAAACACACACACACACACATGCACCCACACTGTACTACACCCACACACACTAACACACAGCAAACACACACACACAACAACACGCTCATGCACACACACACTAACACACAGCAAACACACACACAACACGCTCATGCACACACACACACACACACACACTAACACACACACACACAACAACACGCTCATGCACACACACACTAACACACAGCAAACACACACACAACACGCTCATGCACACACACACTAACACACAGCAAACACGCACAACAACACGCTCATGCACACACACTGTATCAGGCTGTCTGAACAGTGCAGTTAACGTGGATACCATCATACATCACTTCCTGTTGTCGTGCAGAACTTCCTGCGTAAGGTGGAGCAGATGTTCATGTGCGTGTGCTGTCAGGAGTTAGCCTACCAGCCAATCACCACAGAGTGTTCGCACAACGTCTGCAAGGTGAACACACCCACTGACACCTGTCAATCAAACTCTTTCATGACAACATGAGCGGTGAAACATAATCACGTTAAACTGAGTAGTTTTAGATGAAAGTGTCAGTTTCTGTTGTTTGTAGAAGAGCTGTCCTCAGATCAGTCAGTAACATCCGTCTGCTTGTTGTCTCTTACGTCTCGTGTCTGACTCCAGACCTGTCTGCAGAGGTCGTTTCGAGCCGAGGTGTTCACCTGCCCCGCCTGCCGTCACGACCTGGGCAAAGATTACAGCATGACCCTCAACAAAACCCTACAGCTGCTCCTGGATCAGTTTTTCCCCGGTTACAGCAAAGGACGATGAGTTTGAGCGGCGACCGGTGGATACGGACATATGAGTCTGCTCTGCGCACAGCCACGCTTTCACACGCACTTCATCCCAACACCTGCCCGACGCTTCTGTTCACCCACAGCTCACCTCAGGCAAACCAGAGAAGCTTCCAGAACCCGACGGAGCGCTCCATCACTTCCACGTGGACATCAGGATTCATTTCTGAGAAGCACATTAATCTGCCTTTCAGGTCAACCTGTAACAGAAAGAACATCTTCATCAAAATATGAGTTTGTTAAAGAATCCTTCATCTGAATCTCACGACACCTGTCGAGAAGCTCACGGTCCAAATTCAGCCCTTCACATTATCAGTACTGTAACGCATCTGCAGATTTGATTTGTATTTCTTTACTTAATAGATCATTTCCTCTGTTACAGCAAGAAGAAATTGAGCAGCATAAATGTAGTATAAGGAATACTACCATGTGTAAATACTTTTAATGTCAACATTTTAATTTGAATGTTTATGTTTGAATATTTAATGTGTATAAAAGCAATTGAAATAATACATCCGGTTTGCATTACACTAATGACGATGTGAAGGTCAAATCAATCGATGAAATGTTCAAGGTTCATATTCGATCCTGACGTGTTCTTTCTAAGTCAGTCACGTGACCTCTGGAGGAAACGCAGGTTGACGTCTTTTAATGTCATGCGACAGGACAGATGAGATGATCCGGCGCGTGTTTCTGTAAATGTGAACACATCTTCAGCTGATGTCGGATGTGTACACGGGCAGGAGTTCACACTTTTATTGTTCTTTCAGAAAACAGCACGCGTGTCACTTCCTGTCTGTTCTCTTCGGTTGTCTTGCTCGGCTTGTTCGTCTTCCTTTCTTTGTGGCGATGTCCTTTTTCTGTGAAGATTTCCCTTTTGTTTTTCAGGAGATGCAAATGTAAAATGTTTAAAGATGATACCGTTGTATCCACGGCAAACTGTGACGTGTGTCGCTCTCTGTTTCTTTGTTTTTCTTCTGGTCTGTGATTGGCTGTTCTCTTCTCTCGCTGTTCTCATCTGCTTCGGCTTCACTGTGGCGTGTCACGTTTTTATTGCACTTACTAAAGACTGTAAAAGAACTTTGGAAAGCCGGAGACTGTCGATGGCGTGTTTGCTGACGGAGGGCCTTGGTTTATTTGTCAGATTATTGTTCAGTCATCGCTCTTTAAATGTGGCAAATTTCACCTGCAGTCCTAGCAGAAACAACGCTTTCAATTGTGATTCCAAATTTTATACATGGTATAATACTTGTTATGTACTTATTAAATATTTTGATTCCAGTAACATTGTGTGGTGTTTACATTTGGGGAAACCTCTAGAAAGTTAAGCGAGTTGTTTGCTCATTATTCATGTCTCGGGAGACAACGTTACGTTGTTGCTTCAAGTTCTTAAGGATGAAAGAAAGCAGGCCTAAACGTCTAAAGTTATTAAATGAATGCGAACAGGAGACCTCGGGCAGGATTACGTTTGAGTTCATATTGAGATTTCTGACATTTACAGACTTTAGTAACTGAAGGAGACACGTTAGATGAAGTCTCGTTCTGTCCAAAAAGTTAGAAGAGCTTTAGTGTCTATATGATCTTCAGAATGTCTTTAGAAGGAGATTTCTCTTTGACTGCCTCTGGTTGTAATCTGCACGTTTGAAAAGATAAAATCCAACTACAACAGATTATGGAATAAAGTCCATTGAAATCATAACAAACTAATTTTGGCCGGTCTAAATTAATCATTTTTTGTTATACATTTCAAAACGTTAACACAAGCCGCTGTAAGAAACGTTTGTCCATCATTTAGGAAATATACAGACTATTACTGAAAAGGTTGCCATAGTAACCAGTTTACCATTCAATCTTAATATTGAATCTGTAAACCGTATAAAAACATAATAAATATGTAAATGTGTATTAAGTGTTTGAAACACATTACATAATCCCTGACACGTTCTGTTCTGTAGACACAGACTGTGTTAAATATGCAGTGCAAACACGCATATATATTTGCACAAAATAATCAGCATGTTTGACCAGTTTGTAATCAATTTCATAGCTGTGGTTTTAATAGCAAAATATGACATTTCGATTTATTCTAGTCCACCCCACAGTTTGAGAAGCAATGATGTCGAAGTATCGCGATACTTTGGTGTCAACGCCGCGTGAAGTCTCACACTGACACCTCGTGGTCAATGCTTCTGCTTGTTTTAAGTGCGCTATATTATATTATCATACATTCATAGTGCAAAAACATACACATACAAAATACAAAACAACTCAAATAACTTGCTAAGGGAATAAAGAAGAAACATTACTAGTTTTTATTTGTTATATGGATTATTGAATTGCAAAAGTCATTGACAGAGGTGAACTCTTTAACGCTGGCTGCAAAGCTTTGTTTTTTCCATTTATATGTAAAAACATAATGTAGGGTTGTCGTTGATCATATAGTTATACACTTTTATTTTATTTAATAATATGTACTATTATTTAATAATTTATATAAACATGTACATACGTGTGTCAATTTTAAAGTACTTGTTAAAATTTTTAAATTTTTACACAATTTTATAACACTGTACTTATTCTATTTTGCTAGTAACGTTACACACAGGCGCGCGCGCGCACTCTGTTTCTGTGATTCTCTCTGAATTCTCGCTGTGTCTCTTTCATCGTTATTAAACGCGTTTTGTTTCTCGTTGGTTTCGAGTTACATGCAGATTTTTATTTCTCTAGCGCTTCGACCTTAAATGGTTTATTTGGGGGATTTTTTTTGGAACTATGAGCTTTAGAAGTCTGCGAGAGGTAGACCGGAGGCTGCCCATCTCCGGCGACCTGTCCCGGGTGTGAGAGTGAACTCGAGGCCGCCGGCGCTGCGGCCTAGTGCGGCTGGTTTTATGTTTCTTACAACAGCACAGCAGAGCGCACCGGTAATGTGAGAAAAGCTCATAAAATCATCAAATAACGATTGAAACACAAATTAAGTGGAAATCATGGCTGACAAATGCTGTAGTTGTATCGAACGTGACAATGTATTCAGAGTTTCTTTAGTTTGCATTCAAATATTTTGAGTTTTTCTTTATTCGTCAATATTAAAGTAGAGTTTCACAATATTGTATTTGAATGAAGCACTTGGTTTAGACTTGTGAAACTTTTAAGTAAGTAAACTTTTGATGTGTTTTATCACACCAGTGTCCATCAGGAACAGCTATGACGTCATGTGATGACAGACTGACATTGATTGACAGATGATGCTGGAGGTGCAGGTGAGCGAGGCCCTCAGCATCACAGTCAGAGAATGAAGAGCGGACACATGTGTGAATCCGTGTCACACGCTGCCCGTGACATGAACCTGAACCACCGTTTGACCTTGACCTCCTGCACGTTCAAACCCGAGTCCGAATGTCTGGAGGTGTCGGAGCGACTGTGTAACGGTTCCTCTGACCAATCGGGGTTGGAGAATTTCAAGTTACACTGTAATACAAGTGAAGTGGCTCCTGACAGGGTCACGGTGACCTCTGAAGATGACAGCAGGTCTTTAGCGTCCAGCACTGTTGAAGATGAAGACCATCTCACGCCCGAAATCCAACAGGCCTACAGAATCTTTCAAAGCTTCCTTTCGGAAAAGCACAAAGCTACGACGGCCCCGTTTTGGCATCCTGTCGGCCCCGGATCGCACGGGGATCAGGCCTCTGACGGCGAGATGTGTTTCAAAAAGATGGATGAGAAGTTTCTGAATGGAGAGTATGAATCCATCACAGCGTTTGTGGCTGATTTCAGACTGATGTTAGAGAACTGTTACCGCTGTCATGCACTCCATCACTGGATGTCCAAACAGGCCCAGAAACTCGAGGTGATTCTAGAGCAGAAACTCACTCTGCTGTCCAGGTAAATCGTCTGTAGACGTTGATGAGTTTTTACAGGCTCTCAGGACATATTCTGGGCCAGAGACCATTTTGTAAGACGTAAAAACACTGGTCCAGAAACACTTCCGCTTTCATATTCATTTATTTCGTATTCAATTCATATTTCATTTAATCTGACAAAGATAAGTACACCTTAAAGACCTTTGTTTCACATTTTTAATTGGTTATAACTGGTTCAAACGTTTGTGTAGTGTTAACAAACTGAATCAGGAAGTTCTTTCAGACCAGCGTTGTTTATGTCCTCTAAAGTGGTCTATAGTCTGTAGAAATGTTAACCCAAAGCAAATTAAAGGGGTCATATGGCGTGAACACGTGTTTTTCTGTGTCCTTGGTGTGTTATAAGTTGCTCATGCATGTATTAGACAAGTATAATTGCAGAAATGAAAGTGTGGGAACAAAAGAGTCGTTCTATGTAAAGCGAATGCTCACCCAGACCTGTCTGAAACGCCTCGTGTAGCCACACCCCCACAAATCTACGTCAGTTGGTGGTCTGATTTGACTAAGACCGCCCAAATGTAGACTCAAGTAAGGTGGGCGTACCTGTCAGTACAATTGAAGAGGAACCTGATGTTCCAAATATGGTCAGAGGCGTTACATTTCCCTCACACGCTTGCAGTATTCCACCAATCACTACGCACTGGTGAACTGGCCAATCACAGCACACCTCACTTTTCAGAGCCATGAGCTTTGTAAAACATCTGCACGTTTCAGAGAGACGGAGCAAAGAGGAGATACAAACATGCACGGTGTGTGGAAAATACCTTAAATCCTGTATACACATTGTATTACATCTAAAACAAACCATAATATTCCTTTTAGCCGTGTCATATGACCCCTTTAAACATTGTTAACAGTGTTCAGGAGATGGTAAATAAAGTTGATATATAGGATAATATTTAGAGACATTTGACGCACTATGCAGTTCTGTTTATACAGTAGACGTACAAGACTCGAAACCAATTCAGACGCCTTTTCCATTACTAGTCCAGCGCTTGTGACACTTCTGACTTGTACTGGTGTTGTGATGGGGATGATGTTTTCATTCTTCACTAGAACACTGAGAGAGAAAACCACCCTGGCCGTGACATCTGGAGGACGCTTTGGCACAGAAGATGAAAAAGCCCCAGCAGGCACATCATCCAGACGGCGCTCCGTCCCACGAAACCTCGCGGCCATCACTGTGGGCGGCAGCGAGTCCATATTGGTTCAAGCATTGAGACTCGAAGAACTGCAGCGAGCCAAAGACGAGAAAAGGTGAGATGATGTAACACTCAATATTGACACATTGTTCCAAATGCAGTGATTCTTGAGTGCATGTTATTCCAAACAAAGTGTACGTATGGTTGCCTTTTATTAATCCTCATGTCAAAATGTAATAACCCAAATTAGGAAACCTGGAATTAGCTAAACACAATACCTAAACAGACACCATTAGTCTAACATCTTCATAACAGAATGGAATGAATGAACTGTGCAGCACATGTTAAGATTCATTTCACGCTGGTCATGTCTCGTCTTTGCTCTTTGACACGTAGGCAGCGAGAGCTGGAGAGGAGAGAGGCAGAGGAGGTGTCGGCTAAAGAGCTGGAGGATTGGGAGCGGTCATTACTGTCTCTGGCAGAACCGTGGTCAGTCCACAGCATGTGGGAGCTGCCGGCCATCGGTCACTTCTTGTGTCTGGCTCAGACGGCTCTAAACCTGCCTGAGATTGTTTTCTATGAGCTGGAGCGCTGCTTGCTGATGCCTCGCTCTAGCTCTTTCCTCTCCAAGGTCATGACCTCTCTGCTCTGCCCTCCACACAAAAGATCAACCCTCCACCGTCGCCCGGCGCTAACGTACAGGAAGTGGGAGGCGGAGCTTTGCCGGAGAGTTCATGGCTGGTATCTGTCGGTGGGCGGGGCTGAAGATCAGGTCTCACGAGCTGAACACCTCGGTCTGTGCCATCAGTTCTTCTGGGCCGTCGGGGAGACGAATCCGCTGGAGGAGACGCCGTTCCACCTGCTTCCGTTTAACCGCCGCGTTTGGCTTCTCAAGAGCCTCTGTGATCACGTGTACGAGACGCAGAAAGACGTGCAGGACGCCGTTCTCGGGCAGCCCATTCACGAGTGCCGTGAGTCCATCCTGGGCTACGACGGTCGGGAGAACGCCTACATTCACTTTCCACACTTCTGCGGCGCGGACTTGAGGATCTACTGCCAGAGTCCCTGTCTCCCGATGGAGTTTCCTCTTCCGTCGCTCCACGTCAAGAGGTCTGAGGAGGAGCCGAGATCAGAGGGGTCAGAGGTCAAGGTGAATGAGTTTCAATCTGTAGATCGCGTGAAGGTGGAGAACGACAGCTCCGACAACGCAGAAGTGTGTGCGTGGGGTGTCAAAGAAGAGGAACAGAAACGCTCCTCCAGCGTCCGTTCCCGGCACACACGAGATCCTGGAGGCGTTCCGCAGGTAGAAGAGTCGTCAGAGCGTGAGACGCGCTTCAGAGTAGGAGGCGGCTGTTACGAAGGCAAATCTCCAGCTCTGACCTCACGCCGGCACCTTCAGGAGAAACGTCCCTGTACAGAATGTTCTGAAGCATGTTCTCACGGTCACATCTGGAACCACAGCCGGCCTGAAATCAACCGGTGCAGACGAGACATTTCCACGGATGAGACGGCGGAGACGAGGCGTGCGAAGAGAAAGAAAAAGAGCGTGAGGAAGACAAACGCAAGAAAACTGAACGTGAAGAATCAGAGAACGAAGAAACGTGTGCAGAGAGCGGCCAACCGAACGAAAAAACACAAACTGAGTGAGTTTACATTTCTATTCAAGTCTGATGAGATTATCAAGGGTGTTTTTGTGATATCTGTGACTGTCACTCAACAGCAGAACAGCGCTTAGCAACCAGCCACAGCATCTCTAGTCTCACAGCAGCATACTTAAAACATCTGAACAATTTAATAACAACATCTGACAACCAACTAAACATCTTAGCATTCACATAGCAGCGTTATTAAAAACCTAGCAACACTCTGACAACGACCCCCAGCATCCCATCATCCACTGTCATCAGAAAATGGATGAATCTAGTTGGTTTATTGCATATATGTGACACAAATGTTTAATGATGTGTCAGCATCTTATATTGTGTGTGTGTGTGTGCGCGTGTGTGTGTGTGCGTGATCAGGGAAAGTGTTTGACAGTAAGACTGTGTCTGTGAAGAGAAGAACAGGATCATCACTGCTGCCGCTGGAACCATCATTACAGGTGACATTCATGAGACAAATCGGCAGGATTGTGTTATTCCAGAAGTGTTGAATGACATCACTGTTTGTGTTTGTGTGCAGTTGGTGTGCTCCAGTCTGGATGATCTCAGACGTCTCATCAGTCGAACTGAAGATGAACTAGATGAGCTTAACAGCACCAAAAAGAGATCTGTTAGTAAGAGAGGGAACACACACGCACTCTTACACACACAGATTAATACACACACACACACACACACATGTCTGGTTTATTATCTCCGTGGGGACAGTCCATTGGCGTAATGAGTTGTATACTGTACAAACGGTACATTTTAACCCCTAAAGATCATAGAAAACGTTTTGCATTTTAAGATTTTTAAAAAATATTGTTCTGTACAATTTATAAGCTTTTGTGCCCGTCAGTGACACGAGTCCCCATGTGTTGGTGTGTATTCAGGTTTAGGTCCCCACCGGGATATAAAAACATGTACACACACACACACACACACACACAATAATTTGTCTGAAACCTGACAGTACAGTATATATCTGACTCTTATCGTATCTGCACCAGTTCTGTATTCAGTGTTATTATTAATAATTTAGGCATAATTCAAAGTCTAAATGTTACACTATATAATCATACGCTGAACTCATTAGAAGTTTATAAATGTAATTAAGAGGTTTTCATTGTTTTTGTGTTGTGTTTTTTATTTTGTGCTGAAACAGAAGGTGTTGAGTTACGGTCAGTAAAGTGTGTGTGTGATGTTTCAGGGAAGATGGCCACACAAGAGATCCACTGTAAAGGAGTTACACATCACACTTATAAGGCTGCTGAATGAGCTGTTGCCATGGGAACCCAAACTGGTCAAGGCCTTTCAGAAGAACAGGTAAAGATGAATTGATTTATTGGTCCTCGCTCTGTTCCTACAGTAAATATCATTCGTCTCATGCTGCTGGAAAATTCATGTTTGACAACACGATTGATCGCCCATTGCTCTTAAAACACGAACGCACGTTTATATTCGAAATACAGTTGGGAAATGTTGAATCTGTGCAATAATACAGTATATTTCCCCTTTACTTCAACCCTTCACTGCTTTCCCAAACCTCTGCATTGCTGTAAAACAAAGAAGTGATCCGGGAGGTGAGCTTTTCTCTGTAATGCGCAGAGACGGCTACACTTCACTGCATTCTACATGTTTCTGGGGTTTTTCCACCTCAATGCTTCTGTGATTTCCTGGTAACAGAGCTCGGTGAATCGTCCCTGTTTTGTTCTTAACAGAGCGCGTTTGAAAAAGGAGTGTGACGATTTCAGAAAACACCCTGAATATGAGCACTTCATCAGAGAGCAGACGGATAAGGCAGACGCTGAAGAGGTTTCTTTGTGCACGCACACAACAGGAGAACCACAAGATGAAGTCACGACATTGAGCGAAGATTCCGAGAACGCAGGTGAGTCGCAAACATTTCACCACCCGCTGACACCTTCAAAGCTCAACTAAGATCAATATTAGACTGTAAATATGTGACCACCCTGCCTTTTTGTGATTTACATAAAATCATCCTACTGTACGTAATGTAAAGAACAATCTTGATATCTTGAATATCGTGAAATGAATGTGTGAAACCGTTGTGATCGCGACGTTTGATATTTGTTGAGAATGATGCATGTTGTCCTTTTTTTCAGTGCACGTAAACGAGCTTGTAAGTCACAAATCAAGATGCACAGATCGCAGGCCTGATGTCATCATGTCAGCTCATGAGACGGGACCCTTCACACGCGCTTCAAAACGCCGTCACAGTGTGATAAGTGAAGATCTGAGCGCATTGAAGAAAAGTCAAACAGACTCCGAGAGTTCCTCGAGTCCCAGTGTGGAGGCCAGCGATTTAACAACAAACACACAACCCTCAGAAAGATGTTCAGTGTTATCTGTCCGGTGTTTTCAGGGGACTCACAAACCCATTCAGGCGCTGCTGGCCAGGAGTGTTGGAAACAAAGTGACCTTAATAAATCATCCCAGCGCTGCTATTATGGCCCAGAGAGCGCGAGAGGATAACACAACATCAGCACCTGCGACACCTGTCCAACCTTCAGCCACCTGCTCACCCACATCCCGCTCTCATCCCGTCCCCACGGTAACATCACAGACAACATCCACATCAGAGAGCACTGGTCCGCTGGTGTACAAGACCGCAGGAGGTGTGGGGCTTCTGAAGAGAGGCGGCACTTCAGTGAAGTCTTCAACATCACATCACAGACCAGAGGATAAACGGGTTGTTGTTTTACCTTCGAATCTGTTGAGACCCGACACTACAGCAGGCTTTACTGTACGTGAAAACAAGGTTCCCATCCAGCAGGTGGCGCCACTGAAAGACACCGGTGACATCGGAACACCAGCAGCTGCAGTTTCACCTACTTTAAGAACGTTTCCCACAACTGCTGGACATAAAAAACCCACTGAACCAAAACAAGAGCTGAGGACCGTGTGCATCAGAGACTCGCAGTCGATTCTTGTCACGACTAGAGGAGGAAACACAGGAGTGGTGAAAGTGCAGACGTCAGAGAAGAAGAGAAGCAGCACTTTACCGCACAGCTCCGCTTTTTCCATCTCTCCACAACTTCAAGCCTTTCTGCTGTCGAAAACTTCCACGTCTGTTCCATCTTTACCTCCCGTCACACCTCGCTCGAAGGATTTCAGTTGGTTCAGCTCATCTACTGTCAGGACGGAAACCTCTTCGGTCACCTGCAGTGATTCGTCTTCGGGAAGAAGATTAATGACGAGTAACGTGCAGACTTCAGTCTCCAAATGCGCCGCGAATCCCCCGCAGCAGATGACATCAGATCAGTCCACACTTCAGAAGGTTTTCCTGCTCGACCCGACATCGAACAGCACCACGACTTCCGCAGCGTGCGCGACGCCGGGGTCAAGGGTCATGTTTGTCAATCACCCGTCCGTCTCTAACAACTCGACACTTTCTGTTCCAAAAGGTGTGTGCGCTTCCGACATTTCCCCGCCCGCGCTCAAAGCCTTGAAGGTGATTCCCAATCTGAAGACAAGTTTTGGAAGCAGCGCTGCCGGTCCGGTGATGAACATCCCGGGCATCAGTTTTCCAGGATTAAACTCAAGAATGCTGAGCACACGCAAGACCGTGTCGCCTGTGACTGAAGTCTCCGCTAAAACCACACCCGTGATGTCAACGAACCACACCCTCAGTCATGAAAGAAGGAATGATTCAGGAACCAGTGATGCCGTTCACAAGACGGCCGCTTCTGCTGACGGAAAGACCTTTACATTTTCAACACTGGGCACGGGTCACATGGCGTCCTCTGAGCTGCTGTGTGTCATGAAGGACCCGTCCACATCACCTGTGCTCAACGTTCTGAATAATAAATCAGGTTTGGTCGTCGGCGGCTCAGATTCTTCTTTCTCTTTTTCAGGAAGTTTGATGAGCAAACGCACTACAAAACCACACGTGATGTCACCACCCTCATCTGTTCCTCACACAACACCTGTGACATCCCATCCGTCTTCGGTACAAACGCAAACAGGAAGTAGTTCTACATCATGTCCTCCTGTAGTCATGAGCTCCGGGGTGAGAAGCGTGCAGGAGAAGATTGTGATCAACACCAGCGCACCGCTGGCTCCTGGAACTCAACTCCTCATCAATAACACCAGATTTCTGGTTCCTCCTCGAGGTCTTGGTGCTGGCAGTCATGTTCTGCTCATCTCCAGCTCATGTCCTGGTGGCGGTGTCGGGTCTGTTCCTCCCAGAGGTCTGAACGCCTCAGTTCCATCAGTCGTTCAGGGTACAAAAGTGTCGTCGCCTCAGCAGTCACAGGCCAGACTCCCATCACCCACCACATCTTCAGATGGAGTCTGTCAGCAGACGAGTCCTTCTCAAGCTCTTCCTGCTGGTGTGTCCTCAGAACCCAGCTTGGCTAGCGTTGTGAGACTTCCTGTGATTCAGACCTCAGACCTCACAGTTCATCCGTCGCCGAGCGCGAGCAGCGGTTCCACGTCTGTCGTCTGTTCTCGTTCGCAGGGACGTTTACTGAGCACAACATCTGCAGTTCTACAGTCAACATCAGTTAACACTGTGATTTCCCAGAATGCACCAGTGATGACCAGAGCACCCACTATAACAAGAATGCAGAAACTTCCCGTTGCGACGGTTCCACCGATCGGCTGTCCAGCCACCATTCCTCCATCCATGAACTCTGTTATAATGACACCCCGTCAGCCAATCAGAGCGCTGCAACCCGGAACTATCGGAACTGTCGTTCAAAGCACATCCGCTCTACAGATGATCAGCGGCACCTTCAGCAAACTGCTGTTGAGTCCAGACGGAGCGGTTCTAAATATAATCCAAACATCGTCTGACACACACGTTACAAGAAAACCAACGACGGCTCAAGTCAATCATCCAATCACAAGAGTTACTGTAGCTGATGATCCACTGAGATCCCCAACAGAGAATCCTGACAGACTTGATCAGTGAAGTCTGAAGAGGAGTGTGTTCGGTGCTTTTTGCCTGAATTACATTTCACTGGTTTCAAAACACACCGTAGTGTCAGTTATGTTTGGAGTTGTAAGTGATCTTGGTTTTCATGAAGTGTAGACATTTCAACAGGCCAGTGATGTGTTTGTGTGACTGGTGTTTTTTGTACTCATTTGTATTCAAGAGACTGAATGTTGTGTAGCAGTTTTCATGATATGATTCATATTATTCTTTTTGTTTCAGAGTCGTTCTTTAATACAAGCGTGTTGTATTCAGACACGCTCAGGTCGAGTATTATCACATTTGATCTGAAAACAGTTTGATTTTTTTGTTTGTATGAAAACATGACAATAAACATGACATATTTATGACTGAAGAAAAAGCACAGCTGTCTTTTCCGTTGATTTAACATTCTTACAGATTTTTGGAATATTCACATTTTAGCCTTTTAAGACGGACACAGACTGAAAATAAACACTGCTGTTTTGTGCTGTAATGTTTTTATTCTCATGCAATAAAGCGTTTATACAACAGTGAAACTGCACCTGTGTAAAGCACAAGTCATTCAGCATCTGTTTGTAAAAACTTATTCAAACATGAAGAATGTTATTTAGGTCATTCTCGTCTGTAATGTTCAAAGCAAGAAGCGTTTGTTCAAATACTGTGTGCAGAAATCGGCTACAAAACTACAAATGAACAAATTGGTTCCAAAATGAGATGACTTTTCCAAAATCATGTTTTTTATTATGTTCTCGTGTTTTGATTGTGTTCGTTAGCTGTATTTTAGAGTTATTATAGCTTAAATCTAAACAAACCAACTGCAGTTATCTCATTTTGGAACCAAACTCTTCAAATGTTTCGCTAGGTGCTAATTCTTATTGTTTAAAATGGTTATGTGATTATATAACTAAAGTGGATTTACATTCTGTATGTTGTAGAGACGTCTTTATGGTCCATTATCTTTAGTGAGGAACAGAAGAAGATGAGAGAGGTGCTGAGCTGCAGTATTTAAACATTCTGCTGGTTTTCTTCAGGGGGAATAAGGTGGAGGTGACGGTCCAGACAAGATCTTCTCAAAAGCTGGAGGAGCGTTGGGAGTCTACAAGAGAAAACAGATGAAGAAAACATGTATTATCTCCTTATACCATGGTCTGTTTGAATACTGGATTCTGACTGGCTGGAAGGTGTGCATTAAAACCCTGTAACGCACGGGTAGCTCCAGTCAGTTTGATTACATTTGAAATTAAATGACAAAATCACTGTTATCTTCACCTGTTTGATATAAAATTATACTGTAAACATCGATAACAGCTTTAACTTGGCAAATGACCATGATATAAGCGGGATAAAGCACAGCTAGCCGTGCGTCAAAGGATTTTAATGCACTTTGCGTCGGGTGGTTCTTGGCCTCCATGTCGTGCATTAAAACCCTTTAACACACTGCTAGCTGTGGATGATCCCTTACATAACAGTTTGATGCATTTCAGCAAATGTCATCAAATGTTGTTGCTTTTTTGCAGAAAATGATTATAAACAGAGCTGTTGAAGAATTGTACAACTGTTACTCATTAGTAACCGCACTAAAATCACACTTCGGTTACTTGTGTCACATACGCACACACACACGCACACCCTTACGAAAATTAACCATGTTTTTTTTGTGGTACAAGTGTAGTAACCATGTTTTTTTGGTGCATTGATTACTTAGGGCAAAACCATGGTTTAACCATTTATTATGGTTTTTACAAAGAACATGGTTTTCATAACCATTGTTATTTTGTGATAACCATTGTTTTACTACAGTAACCATGTTTTTTGGTTTTGACTGTAGTAAAACCATGGTCAGTTTTCGTAAGGGCACACACACACATGTTGGTGTTGGTGGTTTACAGGGACATTCCATAGACGTAATGCATTTTATAGTGCACAAACTGTATATTCTATCCCCTAACCCTAAGAATCATTCAAAAGTTTCTGCACTTACATTTTCAATAAAACATGTTTTAGTATGTTTATTTTACGTTTTGAATTACAAGGACATCATGTCCTCATAATGTAGGGGGCGTGGCCAAACACATGAATACACACTGCTTTGTAAGGTTACGCACGCACACACACACACACACACACACAGAAGCACTTCAGTATTTGTAATCCTCACAGCACAACCAGTGACCCAAAGCCCTTTCTGCCTGCAGCACATCACATGTCTCCTTTATCCCCTCAGGAATTCTGGGTAATAGCAGCTTGGCTACCCATGTTCTTAGAACACCAAATGTGACAGTGAAATACATTGTTATAGTTGTATGCAGACGGGGTTCTTGCAGATTTCTTGATCTTTAGTTTAAACAGTAAGTGAATTGTGTTTTACCACAGTCTTGATGCTGCCGAGTTCATTCAGTGCCACTTTGTTTCGTTCTCCTGATCCAGGTTCAGTGTGCTGACTCCATCTCATCATCTCTCTCCACGACTGTCCGTTCTACACACACACACACGCACAGGTTCATGTTTGTATATCCCGGTGGGGACCTAAACCTGAATACACACCAACACATTAGATTAGATTCAACTTTATTGTCATTGCACATGTACAAGTACAAGGCAACGAAATGTGACCTCTGCATTTAACCCATCCAGAGAGTAGTGAACACACGCACAGCAAGTGGTGAACACACGTACCCCCGGAGCAGTGGGCAGCTATCACTGCAGCGCCCGGGGAGCAAGTGTAGGTCAGGTGCCTTGCTCAAGGGCTCCTCAGTTGTTACCCGCCGGCCATGGGACTCGAACCGGCAACCTTCTGGTCACGAGTCTGACTCTCTAACCATTAGGCAACAACATGGGGACTCGTGTCACCGTGGGGACCAAAATTGAGGTCCTCATGGGCAGAAAAGCTTATAAATTGTACAGAACAATATTTTTTACAAATCTAAAAATGCAAAAAGTGTTCTATGATCTTTAGGTTTAGGGATAGGGTTAGGG